>NC_137969.1:105892939-106160439 GCF_963924665.1 Micromys minutus
TAGCAGTTCTTGCAAAGGCAAGGCAGAGCTGGAGGGGAGCCCCGTGTTCTGGAAAGGAGATGGCCGAGCTCCAGAAGTCAGCAGAGTAATGTGCATTTCGTTCCTGCGGCTTCATACCTACAGACCGCAACCCCCCTCCTGCCCCCTTTCCTTTGGAAAGCTGAAAGAACAATCCCGTCCCTGATATTATTTCATTTTTTAAAGTTTTTGTATTTTGCCTCAGCAAGATACCATAGGGTTTTAGAAAATGCAACTTAGAAGCGGAGGCATTTTCTGTGATTATTATGGTTGTGTAGAGTTTTAAGATGTGTAGTTAGAAGAGTTGCTGAAGCCAAATCTTTCATAATTCTGATTATTCTTTGAATGGTCTTCATGGACTTTAGAATGGATTTTAGAATTGCTTTCCTTACCCCCTTCAGCTCTGTGCTGCCCAGTCTCTTTCTAGGTGCGGACCCCTGGGCGTGTTGTTTAAAACATCGCTTCTTCCCGCTCATACTTTCTTTCCGCATTCCGTTTGGCGTTTCGGAATGCATTCATCTGCCCGAGGTCCTTCAGGACAGCCAGGCCACTAAGAATAGAGGGCAGCCTATATTATTTATAGAAGCAGAGCCACGCCCATGAAGTTGGAAGCAAGAGGCTGAGGAAGGGTTAGTGGGCACAGAGAGACCCCCCCCCCCCGTCCCTATCAGCCCTCCGGGAGGAGTGGAGCAAATGCACTCTTAGGGGCTTCGGGAGAACGCGGGGAGTGAGGTCAGCTGCGTTCAGCCCGAGGCGAGCGTCAGGAAGAGCTGTTGCAGTCAGCTAGAGGATCTTGCCTCTGCCTCTTATGGTCAAGCTGAGGTTAGCACAGGTTAGCAAGAGCAGAGGGTCCCCAGGGAGTAGACACAGGACAAAGACTGAGAAGGTGGAACCACCTGTCTCCTCTCTGTCTGCCTCTCTCAGTATCTAATCATGATCGAACTCACCTGTGTATTAACTGTCTCCGTTCTTTCTGAATGGTGCCAACACGGCCTTTGGTCAACTCTGACCCGGAGCCGTAGAAGAAAAAAAAAAAGATTCAGGGAGTCATTATGCCAGCCAGGTGGGTCTGAGACAAAACTATTTGACAGTCAGCCGTATATGCCGCATATGCAATTATAAATTTCTTATTTGTCTGTCTATAAGTATCTACCTCAAAGCACAAACCGAATTTCCTGCCTGGGAACTTGGAGATGACAACTTGGGCACACAATCACCTCTGCACGAACAGCTGCTTGGGAGCCTTCTTTGGGGACCAGAGTTCAGTTCACTGGGGGCCCCTTGCAACCTGCACATCAGTTCCCACCACTAATAAAGGAAATGAAGAAACGCTGTGAGAACAATCCGAGAGACATATTTCTTTACAAGATTGGAAAACCCAGCCTACAGGCACAAATTGATGGGCGCTCCAAACATATTTCTTTGCTATTCTTATTCGTTTGGTAGCTTTGCAGGGCACTGGCCCACAGTGCTGCAGATACGTGCTTCTTTTAGCCACACACATGAGAAACAAAGTAGCATGCTTCTCTTCGAGAAAACAAATCCACTGTGTTACTGGAGTTCCTGTTATGTCCAGGGAAAAACCATGAGACACCTGGTTATCTATCAGAGACAATACCGGTGAGGTCATGGTATCAATTACTCACAATTTAGCACAGCAAGTCATGCATGGTGTATTACTTTACTAGCAATAACAGAATATCACAGACTACAAGGCTTAGTCTACAGAAATTTAATTTTGCATAGCTCTGGAGACTAGAGATTTGAGATCAAGACCTTGCCGTTCTAGATCTTCCTGAGGCCTTTTTATTTCCCTGGGGTTAAAGGTGATTACCTTCTCGCTGTGTCCTCTCATGACCTTCCCTTCTCTAAACATGGTTGTCTTTAGTGTCTCAGGTTTGTCTCCTGGGGACACGAGTACTGCTGGGTTAGGTCTCTGTCTCCTCGTGACTTGGTTTAACAGTAATTGGCTTTGTATCTCAAATGTAGTCACACTGAGCAGAGGTAAGGCTTTATTGTATGACTTTAGGATGACACAGCTCAGTCTAAAACACATGGTAACGATGAAGATAATCTCAAAGAACAGGCCCTCAAAAGTATAAGAAAGTGACAGCCCTTAAGGAAGCAACCAAAATGTTCCATATAATCTACAAAGCCCTCTAAAGTTACTTCCTTTCACCCAAGATTCTAAACACTTCATCATTAATAAGATGTTTGGCTTCCCAGGGGCCAGCTACTATTAAATATGGGCCTCCTGGGCCTTAATATTTTATCTTAGTAAACATTTCTTGAAGCATATTCCAAGGGACACTTGATTATGACATACTCCTCTCACTTAAATAAATGTTGGTAAATCCTAAATAATACTGATCAAGATTTTAAATGACAAATCAAACTATTATTTAAATGTCTCTAAGAAGCTCTAAGCGTTTTTAAAAGGGTATTTACCATCGTGCACCAGGGGACCGGTCCACCTCTTTGTCAATGCAGGACTTTCCTCAAATCTGACCTATGAAATTATTCCCCCAGAATACTTTTCAGGAAATGTTATTCTCAGAAAACCCCACTCTCTATTCAAAGCAGTAAGAGATGAACCACATGAGACTGAGCATTGCAGGTTGACTGATTCCCTGGGTGTAAGTTAGGCAGGGAGGACATCCCACTATCTGCTGGTCTAATTTCTTTTCATTCTGCTTTTGTTCTTATTGAGGAACAAAGTTTCCTGCTTTGGGAACGGAAGCCAGTGCATGTCAGTTGCAGTCTTCTCTCACAGAAAGGTTGTTACTCTGGTGTTGCTGGATAGAACCCACTCAAATAGAACACCTGGGAAGTGTGTGGTCATTGCCTGGGTGCACACGCTGTGGCCGTGGGCTTCGAGAGACTATAACAGGAACAAGGAACAGAGATCCAGAATAATGAAACATCTGGGCCAAAATGACTGTACACTAAGAACCCTGCAAAACAAGAAAGCAAAGAGCCAGTGACCAAAGGAGAAAATAAAGTGGCAGCCGCCCAGAGACAAGAGCTGCTCAGAGCTCCAATTTGTAATGACTGAGTGGGATGGTGAGCCAAGATCTCAGTACAGCCCCTTTGCTCTCGGGATGCTCTTTCCAATTTTAAACACTTGGACGCCATAAGGAGTGGATGCTTCCAACATATAACCCAAGACATCTGTTAAAGCAAAGTAAAACAGAAAACCCTGAAGATAATTTGGAAGCTTCCAAACACCTGCGAGTCCAACAACAGTCAAACCTCCCCTTCCTACAAAACACAGATGAGCTTGAACCTTCTGGGCATTCCTGCAGTTTACCATCTGTACCAATAACCCTCGTCCGCAGTACAGAGTCTTCTAGGAGGATGTAAAATCCAGGAACCGAGATAAGAAAGCTGTTTGCACCTGGAGCATCTGTTTCAGTATTTTCAGGCTCCTCACACTGGACTTGCATAGAGGCATAGTCTGAAACTGTCTTTCCCATTTGTATTTCAGATGAAGACAGAAGAAAGAGGAGGAGGAGGGGGAAGAGGAGGAGGAGGAGGAGGAGAAGGAGAAGGAAGAGAAGGGGGGGGGAAGAGGAGAACAAGGATGAGAACAAAAGCAAAGAGACAGAAATAACCTTAATGCTCCCATGCTAGTCGGTGCTGTTTGGAAGGAATACTATCACTAATTTCTCATCACATTAAATGATCACTGTATCTGAGTCATTAGTGAGCTCACGTGCATTGCCAGAGACAAGCTTGGCAATTAGTTGGAAGATGGAAAGGACTTTCGGGAAGCAAGACCTTTAGACAAGCTAATCACAGTAAAGCAGGAGATAAAACAATAGGTTTAAAAAGAACAGCAGTAATCCAAGGCCACTGTCTTCCAGTACTCCAGGAAGAATGGTAACAACCTCAATTCACTTGCTCTTCCCAAGACATTCAATCACTTCAGAGGGTCAGTTAAACCCAAGGGACAGCGTGGTTCACACCAAGCACTCTAATAGAGTTGAGTCTTCAGATTTGTTCTGTGATGACAGAGAGGACACCAGGAATGAGAAGCTCAAAAGTACTCAAGGTTTATAAAAGATCCATAGTGATTTAGGTAAGAGTCAGGCCACCCTCTGCTCTGAGAACCATGCAGGATGGGCTGGGCTGTAGAGACCAAGCACAGTAACAATTTTAATGCAACACCGATGACTCTGTAGCTGTTCAGAGCTCCTCAGATGTGATGCTGAAGGGAAATAAATGATGCCTGCACTACAAGAACTGTTTTCTACTTAGTAATAATACTGAAATCATGTTGAGATGTTTGGGGAACCTAGAATCAACAGATGGCATATAAATCGTTCAAGCATGTTATCTACGGACAATCAATTCCCTTGTTCTCAAGTTCTATTTGTTTATACACCTATCCCAAAATGGAATTGACTATAAATAGAAGGTGTCATTGCCAAATAACCTAACCCAATTTGCTCATCCTACTTCCTTGAATAAAAATGAGGACCCAGGGCAAAGAAGACCCAGATGTGTGATCTCAGACATCAGGATGTTCAGACAGAGATCTTTCTGACTTTAATATCCACATTCATCCAGAACTCTTTATGGTCCTGGTTAAAAGAGCCTAGCATTTTCTCCCCCACATTCTGAACATGCAACACATGGGTCTTTTCTTTGAATATCCGCCCACCCCAATTTCCTTAAATGATTCCCAAGGTTAATGGTTTCTACATGACCAATGAAGCGTAGACACAATGTTTTAGAAAGGACTCTGGCATTCTGCCTAACAAAACTTTCAGTTTGTTCTTTCTACACTTTTAAGGAAGGAAGAACATCAAAAAAAGAGGGAAGGTGTGATTTATCTAATGAAATAAAAAAGTGAAGAGGTAGTTTTGTTTTGTTTTGCTTTTCCCTAGCTTTGGTCGTGTTTATAAACTTGTAGCTGAGGTCTTCTCTCTGGGACCCTAGAGCAAAATGATGAAGAAATCCTGCTGGAAACAGTCGAATGTAAATCTGCTATGATTGTATGGGAAATGCCTTATAACCTGAAACATAAGTGCAAAGAGTGAGAAACTGGATTGCCTTCTCAAGACTTACCCTCGTCATCACAGTGACCAAACGCCTCACAGAAGCAACTGAAAGCAGGGCTCATTTTGTGCAGTTTCATGGGGTTCAATCTATTAACACTTGGCCTCAAGATCTATGTGGAATAATATGGAAGCAGGCTAACATTGCAATATAGTCCAAAGGAGGAGCAGAGAAACATCATTTGATACTGACTGCTGATCTAGGACTAGGCTTATTTGAAGTCTGTCTTTTGTTGCATGTAGTTTTGTCTACCCTGCTCTGGGAAAAGCTGTACTTCAAGCCACCAACCCAGTCTCTTTGGATCTGTGGGTGAAAGACACACACACACACACACACACACACACACACACACACACACACATTAGCATACTTTTACATGTCTTGCTAGATCAGTGACTAGGCAGTTATAAGCCTCCCATGGCTAGCATGGCCTTCCCTCTATTACTCCTGGCTAACCACCAAATCTACCTTTAACTTTGCTGCCTGGTTATCTTCCTTGATATCCATTGGTCTTTGCTATTGTAGTACAAGAGCCACAGGACAGATATTTCCTATTTCATCTTCAGACAAAAGACTATCCAAAATGGACAAACAGATGTGGGATAGTCAACTACCGATCTCTGCCAAGACAGGGTGAGCTAGTCCCTTATATTCCTACTTCCTTGTTGGGTCTGCCAGATGGCTCTGGACCAAAAGACAGATGCTCTAATGTTAAAAGAAATTAGGGGACTGCCTAGGTAGTCAGCTGTCTCGATAATTGTTTAAGTTTTAGAAGCTATGTTTGGTGCTTTTTATATGCTTAGGTAATGTTTAATTTGTTCTCAGATTTCTGACAGAATCGAAGACTAATTGTAGTTCCATAAGCAAACATAAGTTATTAACATTAAAGGTATGATATAAAATTAAAAAATGGTTTTCAGATAGTGTTACAGGCTACAAGCAAAACATAATTCAGGTACAGAACCATAAACTCTTTAAATTAGGAATGATGGTAGCATACTTTATCTAATTGACAAATATGATAGCCTAGATGTTAATTGTATATTATATGTTGCAATTTACTTGATTGTTATGGTTGTGCTCAATTTGTGTCTGAAAGAAGAGGTTTTGGTTGTTATTTTTATATATTTGGACAAAAAAGTGGATGTAAGGGAATGGTTTTGATGCTTTAATTTAATCGAGAATTTGCATGTCCATACGCTGAAGGTCCTTGTTCCCAATTGGCTTTTGATCTATCAATAAAGATGCCAGTGGCCAATGACTGGGCACAGGGCAGGACACTTAGAGCTGTGTGGGTAAGATGCAGGGAGGAATGGAAGGAGATCACCATACTTGGGAGAGAGAGACAGAACAGACTGAGAATTGCAGGGGAGATCATCCAAAATGTAGGCAGAAAGGGAAAGCAGCCCATAGAAGGGCAGCTTGGAAGCATCTTGGGCAACAAAAACCAATGGGAACTACAGAAAGTAATTGAGCAGCAAAGTTAAAGGTAGATTTGGATGGTGTTTAGCCAGGAGTACTGGAGGGAAGGGCACGCTAGCTGCAGGATGCTTAAAAGTGCCCAGCCACTGAACTAGTAAGACATGTTTAAAAAGTAAGATTTTGTGTATGTGTATGCATGTGGTCTGTGTGCTTCATCAGTGGATCCAGAGATTCCCTGGATGGGTGTCTGGTATAGCTGCTCAGCTAAGAGCACAAAGCACTACAGTCAAAATCTCATCGCAACAGTCTTTAAGTCAATTCATAAAACTGAGAACCATTAATTCTTGGGAAGCAGAATGGCAAAATGTTGTTAGCTCCTCTAAAGTGAAAGCTTGGAAGAGAGTGTTCTCCATATCTCTAAAGATTGTTGACAATATCTGTGATTCTACACCACATTCATACAGGAGAAGAGATAGGGGTCAAGCTATCTCAGCTAGAGAAGTGCGGATACTTTTCATGGACCTTATTTCTCTGTTTATCTATAAGAATGTTCATATTGCTTATAATTTTAATCACTGGGTTATCTAACAACTCTATATGGACTGAATGCTATTGTTGTTAGTAATAATAATGTTTTATCATTAAAAAAAAGTCTCTATCTTCAGTATTTTATCCCTTAGTACAACTTGGATGCTGTGTGGGACGTCTACTCAGTGTCAGGGATAGAGCTCATTCTCTTGTAGGAGACTGAATTGATCAAACACAATCTGCAATTAGTGAGACCAGCTGTATTATTTTAAAGAATAGAAATGAACTAACTCGATCGAAACCAAACTTTTATTGTTCTTCTTCCTCTCTCCAAACCCGAATTTCAGGATCAGATATTTCTTCAGCCAACAGGAATCGTGAGGAGACTTGTGAGGGGAGGGTCCCTCTAAGTCCTTTGTCATTTGAGGTTTAGATTACCCACATTTTGTTCCCATGTTCTAGATGAGCTTCAAGGCAGAGTAGAAAGAGAAAGCTTTGTCTCAGTCATAAACGTCCTCTGATCTTGATTCTTTAATATAAGGAAGATTCTAGTAACTGATTAGTTTAAATAAAGTCATCTGCTTTCTCTGAAATAATAAAGCCTTTTGTAGGCAATGGTAAGTTGAAACTAAAACGCACAGAGTTTTATTGTACCCTCTACTCACACCAAACGCTACTGAATAGTACATAGACAGTCGTGGTGCCCTCATCAGTCTTGGTCATTGCCGAATCTTGCTGCATATCCATCTCTTAAGATATAAAACAGGGATAGTGATGGTGCCTCCAAAACTTAGATGGATACAAAAATAATTATGCAAAGTGGCTGGTGCAGGGTCAGAACTCAACAATTGCTCACCGGCTTCCTCATCACCCTTAACTCTACCACCCATCAGATAGGCGAATTTACATATCAATCTGATTGTCTGGGGTCATTCCCTTCACCTCTGTCCTCCAGCAGAAGGGACTTTCATAGCTCACCTTTTCATCTATGGAGCCCTCCATTTTCTTTCTCTTTTCTATCCCTCTCTTATTTTTTTTCCTGTCTTTCAAAATATTTTGAGAATTAACCGTGAAAACAACGGATAGGTTCAGAATGCACACAACCAACGCAGCGGCGCATACTTTCCTCGGCATCTGTCTATATAATTATATACACCCCTCTAAATCAATCAAGCTGATATTAGCTAACATTAATTGTCTCATTAGGATTCTTGTTAGCTAGAGCTGAAGCTGGGATCCTTGAGAAATAATTGACTGAAGTTAATTGTAATTCTTCCTGGGGGTTTTATTATGATAACTCCTCAGTTGATTGTGGCATCTACACTGTGCACAGCACGGTGAGTCTTCAGATGACTTCCATGTTGAAGAAAGGCTTGCTTGTGAGACAAAGACGTTGACAACGCCTCCAGTTTTCCTCCTCCATCCTCTGTATCCACACTACGTCTTCTCATCTCACTTCCTATTTTCCTTTGTCCACTGTGTATTTTGATTTTATTTGTTGCTCACTATCCTTTTGTTCACCGTGACTGTGTAGTCATGTCCCCTCAAGCCATCAGGGTGACAGGGGAGACAGAAAATACATGTATGTGTTCAAGACTCAGAAACATAAGTTCTGGCTTTTCCATGTAGTGTATGACATTGGGGAACACGCACGCACACGCACACACAGTGTGTATTGACTTGTTTTCTCTGTTTTAATATGACAATGACTCAACTGTAATACCCAGCATACGTGCAGAAGAATTTAATGTGACAAAATAAACACATCAGCCCCTATGAGATTATTTTAGAATGTATATGTTTATATAAAACACAGTAGGAGCTTCAGAAATCCCCTTGTCTCTCTGTCTCCATGGGATGTGTGGGTTGTGTGTGTGTGTGTGTGTGTGTGTGTGTGTGTGTGTGTGTGTGTGTGTGTGTATCAGTGCAGGTTCAAGTAGTGGTCAGAAAAAAACCCTGTTGCTGGTTAGCAGGCTCCTTCTGTTTAAGACACTACCTCACTAGCCTGCAGCTTTTCAGGCAAGATGCCTAGCCCCCCAAAATTTCTGGTTTCTACCTCATCTCACTATTGTTATGATTACAGGTATGTGCCACCACATCCAGCTTTTGATGTGGGCTTCAGGGATTTGAATTCAGGTCCTTATGCTTTCAAGTGAACGACAGACTGAGTCCTCCTCTCCAGACAAATTTCAAAGGCTTTTAAAAAGCGCTTTCTGTAAGTAACTGTTATTTAAAATTATCTTTTTTATTTTGTTGTGCTTGAGATTGACCCCAACACTCATATATAATAGGCAAGCTCTCTACCATTGGACTATATCACTGAGTTATGAATGCCTTCATTATTAAGTTATATTTTTATGAGGAATAATATATACAAAAATATAAGGAATAAATTATAAAAATTCTTTTAAATTTCTTCTTTCATAAAATATTTCAAACAGGTGTCGCTTTCATTGATTTGTTATTGGAAAATGCTTTCTTTCTAAGAATGCTCAGCCCTGCTCCTCTCCTTGTCTGCCTGGGAGCACCAGCACCAGTGGGTAAATCATTTAACTGCCTGGGTCTGCTGTCTCACTTGTGAAACCAAAGTGTCAATGAAGATCATTTCTAAGTTGTTCCAGGTTGGGGAAAAATGAATTTTTTCTTACTTAGTAAAAACATTAATTGTTCCTTGATAGTAACATGTTGGTACAAAACTATGCAACAACTTATCTACAAATTAAATTGCATAGCACGTGCTTGGGGCGGGAAATACAGCATTAAAACATTTTACTTTGTTTCTTCTTGATTAATACAACTGCTGAGCTTTGTGCCGCAGCTGTCACGTGTTTGACATCCACGTGCCTTATGATTTGTACATCATCAGCATCTGAAGGACAACGGCTAAGTGGCTTCCCACTGAATGCTTACTAATTCACAGCCCGGCCCAAAGAAAACTCCCAGGTTCCTCTATGCCACAAAACCCCTGAAGCTGATGCCTCATTCAGTATCTCTGTCACCCACCCAGTGTTGTCGGCAAACCCAAATCCAAAATTGCTGTTTCATTTTCTTCTCTGACATAGAATCAACTATGAAGTAGGGAAGACAAAATAAATACGTCACTGTACTTTTCCCTCGATTTTCAACACTTGCTGCTCCAAACGATCATATCCCATATTCCTTTGTATGAGGCATCGCAACATTCCTCGAAAGCTTTAGAATTTGAAATAAATGTATATTTTAGATGGCATTTGGTTAATTGTCGGATGGTAATGATATGTCATATGTTTAATTTTCTTTCCAGATTGAAAGTCATTTAAATATTTATATCTCAGGGCCCAACATGTCCAAAAGTGAGCCTCCTGGTTTAGATGGCTACATTTCATTTGTATCTATTGCAAACAGAAGGAGATTGTTAAACATTGATCATGAAAGCCTTAAGTACCATTTGACACGTGTCATTGCTGCTCCCGAAAGGAAAATGCACGTGGTCCTATAGATGCACACTTCATTCACAGTAGACCTACATGTTCTATGAGTTTCTGCAATTTAATATCAGAACAAAGCTCATCAACGTATATTTGGAGGCATCATTAAACAAAAAACAAACAAACAAACAAACAAACAAAAAGCCAACGAACTGGGCAATCAGGGCAATGCTAACATTTCAAAGAATGCTCTGTTTTTTCCAAAGATGACTGGATACAGGAAAGGAGGAGGTCCAGGCAAACAGACAGCTCAACTTCTTGAATCCTAATTTGTAAAAACTGTAATTGTTAGCATTCTGACTAAGCCCCGCCCCACAGATACCTCAAACTATAAAGGGGCTGCCTGGCCCCTCCTCACTCTCTTGCACCTTTGCCTCTCTTGCCTTCTTGCTCTGTTACCCCTTTGCCCCCCCCCATTCCCTTCTCCCTTTTCTCTCCATGTGCTCATGGCCGACTTCTCCTCTCCTCCCCTCCCCTCCCTTCTCTCCCTCCCTCTCTCTCTGCACTTACTACCCTCTCAACTCTCCTCCCCGTGCCCTGAATAAACTCTATTCTATTCTACACTATATCGCCATGTTGCTGGTCCCTCAAGGAGAAGAAATGCCCAACAAGGGCCTGCCAGACGTACACCTCTCCCCCGACACCTCACCACACCTCCATAAAACATACCCTCTACTCTCTTTATCTTTCTCATAACAGTAATATTTTAAGTAAACTTGAACAATCCTTTAACCAGATTAACTACATCTTCACATTCAAAATGTGGGTATTAATGACTATTTCTATACAATAGTTACCAGGTGTGATATAAAATTTAAAAAGTACAGGTCGACAGCTTCATAAGGGTTTGCTTTGATAAACTTTGGTTTCCAAAGGAGAGAATTTAAAATTA
The DNA here is from genome assembly GCF_963924665.1 of Micromys minutus. Taxonomy (NCBI): domain Eukaryota; kingdom Metazoa; phylum Chordata; class Mammalia; order Rodentia; family Muridae; genus Micromys; species Micromys minutus. The sequence goes on from NC_137969.1 coordinate 105,904,331, forward strand.
TATCTTAGAAACTAAGAAGCATTCTATGTAATTCATCAGATAACTAATGCCCAATATAACTGTCCAGCCACCAAATAGGAGGCTGAAGTATCAGTCTTTATGAGTTTCTAAGCAACCCAGTAATACAAACTAGGATGCAGCTGACTTGGGTTAGGATCCACCAATCAGCTTTAGAGACAGATCCTGAACAAGTATCTATAGTCTTTTAGTTCCAGTTGTGTGTATGATCAGGGTAGCATGGGGAAAAACTTAGATTATTATCAATTATTATTACTCTGATTGAATTTCCCATATCTGTATTTTATAGGAAATTAGATGATTGGAGCTAAGAGAAATATTACAGTTTCTCTCTTGTATGCAGAAGCTATATTTAAGGACATTCCTACACACATGCACATACATGTGACATGAAAAGGGCGGGGGCTGAGAAGAAAAAGAAGAGGGCACTGTAGGAAGGAGGGAAGCCATGAGAATATAATGAGGTAAAATAACAATATTCAAGTATAAAGCTGTTATATGGTAGGAGAACTGGGTTAAATAGTTCTACAGAAGACCTAGCTACACCATTCCTGGGCATATATCCAAAAGATGCTCCACCATACACAAGGACACAGGCTCCCCTATGTTGATAGCAGCTGTAGTTATAATAGCCAGAAGCTGGAGACAACCCATATATCCCTCAACAGAGGAATGGATACAGGAAATGTGGTTCATTTACACAATGGAACACTATTCCACTATTAAAAGCAAGGACATCATGAAGTTTGTAGGCAGATGGATAGAAAATATCATCCTGAGTGAGGTCACCCACACTCAAAAGGACACACATGGTATGCACTCACTGATAAGTAGATATTAGCCCAAAAGCTCAGAATACCTGATACAACTCACAGACCATATGAAGCTTATCAAGAAGAAAGGCCAAAGTGTGGATGCTTCAACTCCTCTTAGAAGTGGGAACAGAATAATGACAGGAGGCAGAGGGAGGGAGGGCCTGAGTGGGAGAGGGGGAGGGTAAAAAGGGAGACAGAGTCCGGTATGAGGAGAGACAGGAGGGAAGTCCAGAGAGCCAGGCAAATAAATCTAATATATAGCAGTGGGAGTGGGGGGAGGGAATCACTAGAAAGTCCCAGACACTAGGGACGGGAGAGCTCCCAGGACACAGTAGGAATGACATTAGCCTAAATGCCCTACGGTAGGGAGATAGAACCTGAAGAAACCACCTCCAGTAGATAGACACGGCCCTCAGTTGAGGGATGGGGCCATCCACCCATCTCAAAATTTTAAACACAGAATCTTCCTGTGTAAAGGAAATGCAGGGACAAAAATGGAGCAGAGACTGAAGGAAAGTCCTTCTGGAGACCTTTCCTCCTTAGGATTCATCCCATCCACAGACATCAAACCCCAACACCATTGTGGATGCCAAGAAGTGCTTGCTGACAGGAGCCTGGTGTGGCTGTTTCCTGAGAGGTTCTACCAGCACCTGAGCCATACAGATGCAGATGCTCACAGCCAACCATTGGACCGAGCCTGCCAATGAAAGAGTCAGGGAAAGGACTGACTGAAGGAGCTGAAGGGGTTTGCAACCCCATAGGAAGAACAACAATATCAACCAACCAGACCCCTCATCGCTCCCAGGGACTAAACCACCAACCAAAGAGTACACATGGGCTGGTCCACTGTTCCCACTACACATGTAGCAGAGGATGGCGTTGTCTGGCATCCGTGGAAGAGGAGGCACTTGGTTTTTGAAGGCTTGATACTGAAGAGAAGGGGGATGCTAGAGGGGTGAGGCAGGAGTGGGTAGGTGGGTGGGGGAGCATCTCTTAGAGGTAAAGGGGAGGGCTAGGGGGTAGGGATTCATGGAAGCGGGACAAAATATTTAAATAAAATAATTAATGAAAACAGAGCAAAAAATAAAACAAACAAACAAAAGAGAATATCACATGAAACCCATTCTTTTGTATTCTGACTAAAAGAAGATCAATAATAAAGAATTAGACTAACGAAGCTTATTCCTCTTGACCAAAGACAAATAGCCTCCCATAGTGCTGAATTTTTTTTCTCCTCTCAGAATTTCACTGTTACATGACAAAGATTGTCACAGAAACATTTCCCAAGTGTTGAAATATCTATAAGATATTTAGTGGACATTTACATCTCAAAGTTCAGGGACTGGGACTACATTTTTACAATTATTTTTCATCACAAGTCTGCAGTGATATGATGTTTGGTAGACATTTCTTGGCTTAAAAAAATAGTATTTTAATACAAAACATGAGGCCCAGCAAGATGGCAGGCAGAATACTTAGGACAAAAGATTGATAGCCAAATTCCATCCCCTGAACCCAAATAAAGGCAGAGAAAATGAAGTGACTCTAAGTGCAAAGATATACACACACTCACAAACACAAATTAATAATAATAATAATAATAATAATAGTAATAATAATAATAATAATAATAATTTAAATATAAATGAAGCCTGTCTGGCTTTAGATTTAAAAGTAAGTGAGCGGTAAATAAGTTTCTTTTTTCTCAGTAGGACAGAAACAATAAAAACCTGCTATTTTTATAACATGTCATCCCTTTTCATCCTCTCTCTTTGCAGGAGCTCCTCTGGTATCCCTCAATGTGGATTGTTTACTCTGAATTGCGTCCTTGTTGCCTTCCAGAATGGCCAAGTTTGCATGTTTACCACTCAAACCCAGCATAAAAGCCTTTTCTCTTTTAGGTAGGACGAGGAAAGCAGGTTCAGAGTGAATCACACTTGATTGGGGGTGGTACAGCACTGTGTAATTAAACTGTAAACACTATGTGTGCTGATTCTAATGTAATTTGAGGACTTGTAAATTACATGGCCATAAGATGACACGCGGGCTCCTGCTTTACAAAAATACCCGTGTTTGTATGAGATTAATTAGCATGGTTTGCATAAAGACAGTGAGGAAGTGTTTGCAGAACATGCTCCAGCGTTAAGTTTCCTTGTTCACAAGGCCTTCTTGGTTTTGTTTCTCTCTTTCTCTCTTCAAGAAATTATCCCTATTGTCCATGTTGTTTTAGCTGAAGCTTAACCTAGACACAGTAAACACTTGATGGGCTTAAGCTATGCTTATAAATAGTCTCCCTTTTCCTCCCCCTCTCCCCCTCTCTCCCTCTCCTCTCCCTCCCTCTCTCCCTCTCCCCCCTCTCCCTCTTCCTCCTCCTCTCCCCCTCTCTCCCTCTCCCCTCCCTCCCTCTCCCCTCCCTCCCTCTCCCCCTCTCTCCCTCTCCCCTCCCTCCCTCTCCCCCTCTCTCCCTCTTCCCTCCCTCCCTCTCCCCCTCTCTCCCTCTCCCCTCCCTCCCTCTCCCCCTCTCTCCCTCTCCCCTCCTCCCCCTCTCTGTCACTCCTTCCCTCTCTGATTGCTAATTTTATACACTGGACACATGGCTAATTTAGTTTATTTGATTTAACCAGATGCCTTTCACTGTTAGTAGGATACATGCATATAATTTTATAGACTCCAAAACCCCAGAAAAATATCATCACAGAGGTAGATGGTGAGCGTACTTACCACACTGCCTTCCCCGCATGGTATTTTCTCCAGTATTTTCTTTTAATCCTCGTGATGGCGATTGTGGGACACCTAAGATGGATCTGTTATGTAAGGGAGTTCTTTAGAGTTTTCTAACCTCAGAAAATGTTCACTGTGTAGAAAACAGTCCCATTGTAGCTGCCTTGGCACTGCTGGGGATTTACAGTGGCTTATGATAGAATGGAGGTGTGATGGGCATGGTGAGGGAGGTGGACCGATGGTGAGGGGATGGGGCTAATGCAAAGATGATGGTGGTGATGAGGATAAAGGAGCTATGATGGTGGCATTGGTGGTGGCAGTGGTGGTGGCGTGATGGTATGATGGTAGTGTTGGCAGTGTGACAATGTGATGGTGGTAGTGTGATAGTGTTGGTGTTGGTGATGTGATGGTGGTGGTGTGATGGTGGTAGTGTGATGGTGGTAGTGTGATGGTGTTGGTGTTAGTGGTGTGATGGTGTTGGTGGTGTGATGGTGGTGGTATGATGGTGGTAGTGTGATGGTGTTGGTGGTGTGATGGTGTTGGTGGTGTGATGGTGTTGGTGGTGTGATGGTGTTAGTGGTGTGATGGTATTAGTGTTAGTGGTGTAATGGTGTTGGTGATGTGATGGTGTTGGTGTTAGTAGTGTGATGGTGTTGGTAGTGTGATAGTGTTGGTGTTAGTGGTGTGATGGTGTTGGTGGTGTGATGGTGTTGGTGTTAGTGGTGTGATGGTGTTGGTGGTGTGATGGTGGTGGTGTGATAGTGCTGGTGTTGGTGATGTGATGGTGGTGGTGTGTTGGTGGTATTGTGATGGTGTTGGTGTTAGTGTTAGTGGTGTGATGGTGTTGATGGTATTACGATGGTGTTTGTGGTGGTGGTGTGATGGTGTTGGTGTTAGTAGTGTGATGGTGTTGGTGGTGTGATGGTGTTGGTGGTGTGATGGTGTTGGTGTTAGTGGTGTGATGGTGTTAGTGGTGTGATGGTGTTGGTGGTGTGATGGTGGTGGTGTGATGGTGGTGATGTGATGATGGTGATGTGATGATGGTGATGTGATGGTGTTGGTGGTGTGATGGTGGTGGTGTGATGGTGTTGGTATTAGTGGTGTTATGGTGTTGGTAGTATGATGGTGTTGGTGGTGGTGGTGTGATGGTAGTAGTGTGCTGGTGTTGGTGTTGGTGATGTAATGGTGGTGGTGTGATAGTAGTGGTGTGATGGCATAATGATGGTGGGATGGTGGTGAGTAGTTTTATGAGGGTCATTTGCCATATGATAATTGTAGGGAGTTTTTATGAGACTCATTTTGCCATATGTTGCTAAGCACTTCATAAGCAAGCATTGATATGCTTGAATTTTTTCCTCTATACATGAAGAAGCTGAAAGACCAAAACATCTATTCCACTATCAATGGTTCCAATAACAACCTCCTTTTTCCGGTGCCAGAATTCTTGAGCTTAACATTTATGTTATGTTGCCACAGAAAATGAATGAACGCTAAGTATCATTGAGGGCTAAGAGATAGCCTACATTTGAGTCATTTTGCATTGGATGGTTTACTGGTTTATGTTTTAAGCAGGAACTAAATCAACTGAGAAAGGTAGTTTAGTTGTGGAATGCTTGTCTCTCACAGATCCCTGGGTTCAATTCTCAGTACTACCAAAAGAAAAATAGGGGGTGGGGTGTAAGTAAGAAAGGAATGAAAGGGGGAAGGAATGAAGGAATGAAGGAATGAAGGAAAGGAGCGAAAATCATAGACTAAAGGTTACATTGATCTTATGGGGATAGGTCATGGCTCACTTGGTAAAGTATCTACCCCTAAGAATGAGAACCTGAGCATCCACTTAAATGTCCACAGTGGCATGGGTCTGTAACCCTCGAAATACAATGAGCAGAACAGAGACAGGTAGATTCCCAGAATTCCCTGGCCATCCAAGATGCTAGCCAATCAGTGAGAGCTGGGTTAATTATGTCCTCCAAATAAGGCAGAGAACTGTGGAGGGGACAGAGAACTTTGATCTGCTGTCCTCCTCATGTATATACACATGTGCATTCAACTGCATATGTACACGGAACACACGTACTATCCACAGATACACAAAGGGACAGGAAGATGAGGCTCTAACAATGTGTATGATCTCACACATACAGGAGTGAACACTCTTGACTTATAGAATAGCTGTCATCTTCTCCCCTCATTCCTTGCATGTTTTGTGACTGTATCAGAAATCCCCTAACTATAGGTAGTTAGTCTGGTTATATTCTCTTGGGGCAGAGTTGAAAGGAGATAGTGTGGTGTCTCATAGGCCACTCCACTGGGTCTTGGATCTGCGTAAAGTTTTTGACGGGAAAGACCGTAATGGAATGATGTAATGGAATGATGGATTAGACCAGCAAATGCCACTGAGGAACACTGTCCTAAAAGATAATATGCCTGCTGCCACAAAGAGACTGAAGAGAAAGAGTGCTGGCTGTCTGTGTAGTCACGTCACCTCGGTGTTCAATTTTTCCTCATAATGACACACTTTCACATGATCTAAAGCAGACACGTCTAAACATTTGGTTATTAATTCCTGACAAAAATATGATATGCAGTGCTAGATTCCAATAGCCCCAGGTAATCATGCATCTCATCAACGCAAACAATTGCAAGTGGACAGATGAATCTTTAAAAGGAAGAAGCCAACTCCCGAGTGCTGCAGGCATGACTCTTTGCTCATTCCTTAGGCATTTTTTTTTTTGAACACCTATTGGAATGAAGTGCCACCTCTGCTGCAGGGAAGACAGGGATGAATAAAACATAAACTCGGGTCTTGTCAATGGAATGCCGTATATTGATTTCAGGTCATCTGCAGCTATCACTTGCGGAACATATTGCAGGGCCATAAATATCAACGGGTTGGGGACAGCCCGTGAACGTCATGCTTTAGCACAGGTGGGGCTAATTATAGATGGCTGCTTTGATTTGGACAGCAATGTCACCTGCCCCCTACCCCAATTCAACTTCAGCACGGGATTCAACCAATTTGCTTTTCCCACATATGATGATTAAGCCCAGCTGCTTTTTTTCTGGGCAGCACACTGAAAACCACTCTTCCCCAGACCCCCTCAGCCATTCAGCAGCTGATAAAATATTATCTCTGTGTACTTTAATTCCAAGGTTATCCAGCCTTGTGGCCGAGGGTGTAGGGAAGAGCTCTGCTCTTGCCCATGAGTGGCTTTCGGCCACTGAACGTGTAGCCTTTTCTCTCCTTTAAAATCTGAAGAAAACTATCACTTCTCAGTAGAGTACAAATATTTAGCTCATGCTCACTGAAGCAAAATGCTCAAGTATTTGATTCGTTCCCCGATTACTGTACCCGCAGGTAAATGAAATGTCAGAGTGAGGGATAACTTCCCCACTTCCAAGACTGCCTTTATTCAATCCAAAAGGGGGGGGTATATAGTGGGGGGGGCACCAGAAAATAACAGCCAGCACAAAATTATGTGTAAGACAGCCAATATTTTTTAAGCATATGCCAAAATTTTCCCCCAGAGAGCATGACCTGTTCAACAACAATAATAACAACAACAACAAAATGTAGAAATTATCCAAGAACTACAAACACTCATTAGGCCTCAGAAAGGAGGAAAAACTCTTCTCACAGGTGCTCCCTAAGGCACTCCATTCTGTGTAGCACCAAGTGAAGTAAGGTGATTATATTTGAAATTTTTATTACACACTAGGCTACACGATACATTTTCCTGGACTTTGAAAAGAAGGAAAGCAAAAAAAAATTTAAAAACTATAACTCATGAAGATAGATGCAATGTGAGAAAATATATACATATATGTGTCTATAATAATATATGTGTGTACATATACCAATATACACATGCACATATTGAAAAGAAAATGGATGTATTTCTCCCACCCTTCACCATGAAGCTTCTTACATAATCACCTTCTCCTCCCTGCTGCCCTCTTTATCCTCAATCACCAGACCTTCCCTGAGATTGGGTAGATGTTGGTCCTTCCAGGTAGGCTAACAGCTCATTCCATTCCAAATGGCCCATGGGACACCAGAGACAAGGCTAAGGTTCTCAGATCATCTCCATTCGAGCTGCACACCAAACCCATAACTATCCCCAGCCTCATGCTCCTGGAGTGTGGGCGGGAAGAAAGACACAGCACCTGCAACATGTATACCAGAGTCATTTTTAAGGGAGTCAGCTTGGCAGTGGAACACAGCCTGCCTTGAGCGAGGTTCTGGGATTAGTCATAGCCCCAGGACAGCTGTGCAGAGCTGAGACACAGGGCACTTCATCCGGAGGACAGCTCTGAGCCCAGGGCCCCTGGGAAGCTGCAAGTCCTTCCTGGGTCGTTTTAACCTGCTCTCCTTCACAGCTCATTAATTGGGACTTGAGGGTTTAAAACCAGGTAAATTAGAAATGGGCTATGAGCCTTGCTTGAAAATCCTCGTCACACAAAAACAAGGGCAAAGAAATAGGTCCCTTTGCCTACAGTTACTTCCTAGACAAATAAGAAGGAAACCGAAAACACCAAAGGTCCACCACACTGAAAAGCAAACCTTGGTTCACCTAAATCTAGACACATTTTGGACAGGAAATATTTAATATTTTTTATCAACTAATCTGTAGATCCAGCTCAGAGAGAGGGAAAGGGACTGCTTTACCCAAACCAGAATTTCTGAGCATCTAGGACCCATTATAAAAATCCTTTGGGTTCAACCATTCACAGAGGAAGGGTCTGCTGACTAGAAGTAAAGTGTTTTGTGTGTGTAGGAGCTCCCCTTTCCACACACTTGGGCCCCTGGAACTCTGGTTCGAAGAGGAATTCCAAGATCTGAGAAGAAAAGCAGTATGCTTCGAAGCCGACTTCTTTTCAAAACACTTGGTGTAACCCAATGATCCATGAAGGAGAACCATATCTGGGAACAGGACCAAGTTCCCCCATCAAACAAACTGGAGATACAATCTGGTCTGTTGACACTAAAGGAATATTCCACTTTTCTCACTGTGAGCAAAATTAGACTCTCAGGCAGCATGATGTAGTCAGAATAGACTCAGATTCCTACCAGCTGCTGCTTGCCTTATTACCATCTCTGGGCCAATAAGAGAGCGTACTGCTGAATCTGGAATGCTCCTTGTCCGTCTCTGGACTCCTATTTTGGCCACTCTGAGGATAGATAGCTGATTTTTAAAATGCTTTACATCAAAGTGAACCTCACATCAGTGTGCACTTTGTGTTCATAACTGCGTTACCCTGAGTAGCTTTTTAATATTTTATTGTAATTAGTATATGTAGCTATGTGCCCCATTCAAAACTAAACTTTTATTAACCCCAGCTGTTCTTCGATTTGGTAATGAACTTAATGCACTGGGAGAAAGTCATAAACCAATCAATCAACCAATATGTATTGAGCATCTATTGATGGCCACGGCAGGCCTATGTGGGGGTCAGCAAGCTTAAATTTTATTCTATTTATTTTATAGTGTATGTATTAGTAAGTTACAAAGAAAGGGAAACAACCACTATAAGACCAGACAGTGCTTGTCCCGAGTGGTGGGCACACTGTAATCATGCTGAATATTTGGTGAACAATGGAAGACCTGAACATGTGCTTCATTTTTTAACTGCATTATCTCTGAGATAGACCCACTAGAACAGCATATGGACCTAAAGATGCACTTATGTCCCACTAGGTCAATATTTCTATGAAAAGTAATTCTGGAGTCCAAATAATGAATTTCCCCGGGGCTCATTCTGGCCCTCTTAGTTTTTTTGCATCTCATTACTTAGTGGATAAAGGAGAAATAAATTCCCTAATTCTTACAGTACCCTACCCACCCCTTGTATTGGTCCCTAAAGTATCATTTTGAAGTGTGATCATGACCAAAACATCTCCCACCTACCCCTGGGATGATGTGAACCTTGTTTAAGGGTAAGATCCTTGTTTAAGATCCTGGGCTATCAGTCAGTTTTCAGACTAGAATCCATAAATGGGTTCTAAAGATCACGGGAATCTCGGGGAAATTTAAACTTGTTGGATTCTTCTCAGATGAAATGAGAATGTAACTTTTACTGCATTATTGTGTACAACGTCAATGATCTCTTCCTTACAAATGACAGTCCTGTGTGTATCCAAGCCAGAAATGGCCCAGAAGAAAGCTGCAACCTGCAGAGGAAAGATCAAGGGGCATGACTCTCATTTGGTGCTTCACAGATGGCTAGAGAGTTGACAAGTTTATAAAAATTGCACACACAGTGCAGGCGTGTGGCCTTAAATCTGACTCTAGCCAAAAGTGTAGCACATGCCTACAATCCCAGCAACTGAGAGTCTGAAACAAAAGGCTCAGGGATTTAACTAAGGCTAGCCTAGGCTACACAATACATTTGAGTCCACTGTTCATTACAAGGCTAGTCTCCCTAGGACTTCTACCAAGTGATTCCAAAGGGTTAACAGTGTAGGCTGATGGTACAGCGCTTACTTTGCTTGGGACCCAGTTTCTGGCTATGAGAAACCAGGGATTCTTCTTCTAGCAGGGTCCCCATTTCTCTATATACTGAAACCTTATGTGCCTATTAGGACTCAAATCATACATCTGACTTTGAGTACTCTTCCTAGGAAACCTTCGGATGCAGGCAGAGATGAAATGGTGTTCATCTCTGTGTCATATAAGAGAGGACATATTTTTTTTTTCTAAGACAAAAGCCCAAGGTGGCCCAGCTGTATTTGTATGTCTGATTTCATCTTTCACTTTAAAAACTTAAAGACCTGAGACTCATTTTCACATTTTCTGCAAATATTTAGCATTAAGATAGTTAATCCATGGATTCTCACAAGTATAAATGGAGACTAGGTTACATGATACAAAAGAGTCTGAATTGCAGCATATTGAAGACACACACACACACACACACACACACACACATTATATAGTTATATGCAGAACACTGAATAAAGTTTGTGCTACCCTCTTCTTAAATACAGAAAGGTTCAGACCGTTGAGAATCAACAGAAAGCCACAAAAGTGACTGAATTGCTGCAAACATAAACAATAAAGAGGAAATCATGTTGGCCTAGGCGGTAGAAAACAGTGACAGGGCCCTGACAGTGTCTTTGACGTATCAAATTCCTCACTTAAGATATTTGATTCTTTATTTTCAATCGTCGGAAAGAGAATCGAGGGGCTAAAAGACAGCATAAGACAATTACGGGAGATGTAGGTAGGGGTTATCAGGCAGTAAGAGTCATTGCCTGGGATATCTGATCAGAAAGATTTACAGGGCTCTTTTCTAAACACCATGGGAGCCAGACTCTTGCGCAGGCTCCACGGGCAGTCTCTCATCTCTTCCTTTATCCTAGTGGGGCTCTAATCTAATGGAAACAAACAAGAACTTAAATACTCTCCTGTAGACTGAGAATTTCCCTTTTTGACCTCACTCCCGTGCTCTTTTGAGCATATGGCAGTAGTTGAAAGGATTTAATACAAAAGCAATCTGCTGGCCACTCCAAGAGAAACCCCGTCCATATCAGCCACAGAAACCAGATTCCCCATTTCTAAACCGCAGCCCAAACAGCTTATCTGGTTTTCGGTGTGTATGATCATTGCATTTCCAAGATTAGAAGCTCACTGTAGCAAAAGGCAATTAACTGAATGATGAGTCCGTGCTAATGTGGCGTGCGGGTGGGCAGCGGAGATAGCTCCTGCCATACCAGAGCCGCGTGGTCGCTCATTTATCATTTTCTCCGTTTAATTTTTGAAACAGAGCGATTCCTCAAGGCAGGACCGAACACTGGAGACGTCTTTTGTAACAATTTTATGTAGGGAGAAGTTCATTAGAACCGAAACTATTAAAGTAACTATTTAGAATCCTATAGGGCTTTAACTGCACATTGATGACGTCAGGACTGACCGCTTTCACAAGGGGGGGATCTATTTTTCCAAAGCCTGTAGCTGTTTATTATTGTTTTGTGGGTGTTGTTGTTGCTGGTGGTGGTTTGGTTTGGTTTGTGGTTTTTTGTTTTGTTTATTTTTGTTTGTTTGAGAGGGTTTTTTTGTGGGGTGTTTTTGTTTGTTTTTGGTTTTTGTTTTTGAAAAATTTGGCAAGAGGAGGAATTTCAAAGTACTTAATATTTGAGGTATGTCTTATAGACAGAGTCAGACAGTGTTACCATCCAAACAAAACTATGTCACTATTCTATTCATAACAAATATGTGCCTGGGCCTCAGGAACATTGCAGTACATGCCTCTCAACAAGAGACTAGAGATTTGATAATAACATCATTTTGGCCTTTTCTTTTATAAACTTCAGAAAAAAATATGATCTAGGTCTATATCTAATAAATCATTTCAGACAAGCATAAAGTGTGAAAACCCTTTCCCCATAGATTAGGGACCAAACCTTTGGGAACTCTTTCCTCTTCCAGGATCATTGTCCCTCTTAACACTCCATTAAAACCACATCACTTTTCTTGGTATGTACGGGTAGGTGTGTGGTGTGGCATGTGTGTGAATGTGTGGTGTGCACGTGTGCAGGTTTGCATGTTTGTGTCTCTAGAGGCCACAAGAAAACATAAGGCATTCTGCTCTATCAGACTCTGCCTTACCCATTTCTTGAATGATTGTTTCTCATTCGGTGTTGAGCTAGACTTGGTAACCAGGCCCCAGCCTTAGATTTCCCACTCTTTACCCCTTTCAGTGCTGGGGTTACAGGCATGTGACCAAGTTCAGCTTTCTACATGTGTGAGAGATTTAAATTGATTTAAACAGTCCCTAAAGCATGCATTTGTTAAACTCTCATCGTGAGACTAATATAACCCTATTTTTGTTTGTTTATTTATTTAGATTTTTTTTTGAAACAGGGTTTCTCTGTGTAGCCCTAGCTGTCATGGAATTTGCTCTGTAGTCCAGGCTGGCTTTGAACTCAGAGATGCACCTGCCTCTGCTCAAACATCACCCTGTGACTGAATCACAGAAACACTACATCTAGAAGAACACAGACATAATTTTTTTTAATAAAACAAATTTGAGGACCCATGAGCCTCAAATTTCAAGAGGTAGAAAGATCACAGGTTCAAGAAAAGACCAGAGGACAAGACTGCAAAAAGAAAATATCAAAACAAAGTGCACACACACACACACACACACACACACACACACACACACACTACATCTCTAATGGATCTAACTCATGTTGCCTGCATGCACACAGGTGGGTATAGGGCTAACTACTTGAACATGGGAAAGCAATGAGGAGACTCTCCCCTGAAGAAAATCTGATTCTCTCTTTCTCCTCCTACCGACTCAGCACCGTGGATTGCCTGTCACTCTCCAGGACCCCCCCAACTCAGGTAGAACCTTGGCAGCCCTTTCTCATAGGGCACCTTCTAATAGCCATATAAAACCCCCGAGGCACTGTGCACCCTGGACCACCATAGTACTTTGTTTTTTCTACTACAGTTCCTCAGAGTCTATCCCAGTTGTCCATTCAGATATCAGACATGCTTTTGTTTAGGGGTCAGAGCTGCTTTTTGTGGCTGTCATAACAAATCAGTATGGCTTACACCAATATGCAAGTAACCTTATTGCTCTCCAGGTCAGAGCTTGCCTGGTGACTCTGGAGGAAGAGCTGTGCCCTGTCTTTAAGTATGTGCCTTGATATGAGCCCTTTCCCTTCATCCATGAGGCCTGCATCTCAGCATTACAGCTCTCTGAGCCTTCCTTCTGCATCCATCCCTTCCCCCTTAGACTTTAAAAGACCCCTGTGTTACACCCTTAATCCATCTGTGCATCTTAGCACCTAACATAGTCATGAATACAAGACGTGGACATGAGAGAAATGTGTTCTTCCATCTACCACGGGACCTTCACTGTAACTATGCTCTCTTCCTGCAATGCTTCTCCACTGTCTCTGCATTCATGAGGGTTGGTTGTGAAGCACAGAACTTGCAAGCCCAGGTACATGTGCTGTTCTGTGCTGAGTTTCACCAGAGAAATCTTGATATCTGTGAGGACCTATTTCTACCTCCATGCTCTGTGAATTTGACTTTGAATAATTTACAAAAGAAGAAAAAGGGAAACAGGTCAAGAGATAGACCATGTATGGGCCTGATAGCACAGACCTTTAATGACAGCTTCCAGGGTGGCTGAGGCAGGGGTATCACCATTCAAGGCAAGCCTGTGCTACAGGCAAAGTTTGAGGCTAGCATATGCAACTTAGTAAGACCCAAAATAAAACAGGAATTGGGATGTAAGCACAGTGGGAGCTAGTTTTCCAAAGATGTGGGTTCATGTTGTGGTGAGTGAGGGTGACAAAGAAGTGGGGTGGGAAAGAAACAAATGAGTGTCACACTTCGGTATGGCTAAAGACACAAAGGTGTCTCCCCTGCTCTTTGAATAAGGGTGGTGACATCTTCAGTCTGTGTGAGTATGAGTGGTTGTCACTGACAATTTCCTTAATTACTCCAGCTTCTTATCCCTATTACCTCAAAGTCACTGTCATGATTTTTGTTGGGTTGCAACAGAAACTCTCCTTTTAGACTTCCACAGTTTCCTGGCTTGCATCTACCACTGAGGAACATCGGCTGCTGCTCCTGTTCCTTTGCAGACAAGAGGCTTGCCTTTATGGTTCTCGAAATATGTCTCTGCCGTTTTGGTGTAGCTATCTGTGTCAGTTCAAGAATGTGCCTTCAGATCTCCTCAGCACCTAACCAGGGCCTTAACACAGAGCGAACATGCAATAGATGCTGTTAAATATTTAATACATGAGCCAACCCATCAAGAAAGGGTGAAGGCTGGACTAGGGACTCATCTTGGCAGGAAGCAACTTCAGTTTTTCTTTATTTAGTTCAATGTGGTGAGACCAGAAATAAGTAGACTTCTGCAAGGTTTCAGTCTGCAGTTCCCCATGTGGTGGCTTCATCGTCACCAAGCGATTGTCCCCTTGCATCTCTCACCAGCTTCCTGTCACCAGGCATCACTCAGGAATAAGCACAGAGCCTATAGAAACTGGGAGCTGGCTCTCCTCTACAAAGCCAGCTCTTGTTTAGTCAGCCACGCACTTTGGTGCTGCGTTCAGAAGACAAAGGAGCAAGCAGGAGCTTCTTGGGAGAAGAATAAAGAGCTACCGGAAGTAAGAGAGGAGGGGTTCATTCACTTGTCACTTGTAGCACATTCCCTGTCTGAAGCATCTTTAGCCTCCTGATTGTCTCCTTCCCCTTTCCCACATCTGTCTCTCACGAGCCAAACACTCCCAGACAGATTTACAAATTGGCTCAGAAATCATGAGGCTGTAAGAATTCTGACTCCATAAAACATGTACTTCCCCTGCCTGTGTTTATTAATCAAATGCTATTTCGGCTGCTTCATTTCTTTCCTGGTCCACCTCATTAAGCTCCAGCACCCGCCCTCCCAGGCAAGATTAAGAAGAAGGCAGAGTCAGTGTTTTGTCCAGAGCTCTCTCCATCCCTGGTTCTGCATTTTATATTCATCTTCTGTTTATTCCAGGGTTTCTCTTGAATCCTTATCGGATTTATAGTGCTCTATCTCAGGGTTCCTGTACTGTAAAAAACATTGCTTGGGGTGGGCAACGTGCCACCCAGATAATTAAAAATGCCATTTTTTTGTGATTGTAAATACCAGAGACTGGACAGGTGTGCTATTTCAGAACAGGAAACTCTGGCTCCTCCAAATCATACTTAGGATTCACTGAAGACATTGGCATTGTTGCCCCTGAAGACGCCTATCTTGTCACAGAATTAAAAGTTTTATTTCCATTGGAAATAAACACCAACCCCGTGTGCCCACAAGGTAAGCCCAGCAAGCTGAGCCAGCAAATGAAAGGAGGAATGTGTAGCCTATTCAACGGCGTCTTTCTGATTTTCCTGGTTGGCTCCTGGGAACTTTTTCTTGCCTTTTTGACATCTTCTCAGAGGAAGAACCAAGGCTTTGAAAGTTGGAGCTCATGGGTTGCATAGGCCATTTTGATTACCACAAATACTCAGGTAAACTCATTCTTGCCTTCTTGGCTAAAAACTATTGTCTGGTTCTACAAGATGCAGTCTAAATGCCTGATGTAGAACATAAGATTTCCCTATTGACCGATTCTTTTCATCTGTTCATCCCTGCTGTCTCTTGTAAGAACTTACGTTGTTCTCTATGATAGAAAGATGGAACCCACCCAAAGACTGAGTAATACATAGGACTTCACACATTTACTGTGCTGCTTTGTCTTAGAACACTCAGCTTAGTAAGTCCTCTTGCCCTCTTGGAAGTTCTAGGATATTTCATCCTTTTATCTTATGGTCTCTGTATCCAATCATCTATTACAGCACCGGGCTTATCACAATGTTATTGTTGACTGCCTGTACATCCATACGACTTTGCAGACTTCTAATTTTTTATATCCATGCTGCCTGAACCTTGCCTAAAGCCTGGTGTCCAACAGATACTAAAACCTTAGTTGATGGATCATTGAATAAATAAGTTAAGGGTGTTGCAGAAAACTACATAGTGCTTTGCATTCTGGACATGTGATGGAACTTCCTTCTTAAACACTAAAACAGAGGTCCATGTACTAACTTCTCAAATTTTCCCCCCACTTCTTAGTAGAATTAAAGTTTTATTGTAACACAGTCATAGCTACTTATGCTGATATGATCAGAGGTTACACTTGCATTTCAATAACAGAGTTGCAACAAAGACCTTATGAGCCACTAAGCTTAACATCTTTGTTTATCTGCAGAGCTTGATGCTGTATTAAAGTAGAGGTTCTCAACATGTAGGTCATGACTTTTTGGAGGGTCCACTGACCCTTTCTCAGAGGTTGCCTAAGACCATCAGCAAACACAGATCTTTACATTGCAACCCAGAGCAACATTCCAGTTACAATGAAGCAATGAAAATAACATTATGGTTGGGGTCACCACAAAACGAGTAACTGTATTAAAGGGTCTCAGCATTAGGAAGGTTGAGGATCACTGCATGAAGGGAAAAGTTTGTCAAGGTCTGCCTTTAGGGAGGAGAGAGAAAGAAAGAGCTAGAGAGCTGTCTGAGATACAAGGTAGGGAGAGGGACATAACAGGAGATATCAATGATAAAGTATGGTGGCACTTCCCCTTTTCTCTATTCTAGAGAGAGAGCTGATTTTTAAATGCCCTCTCAGATTGGAAGCATGGGACGCCAGGAGAGAGTGAGGGCACATTCACAGTAGGAGCTCAGAACCCAAGGGTGCTGTTGTCAACTATTTACTAAGGCACAGAGAAGGGCAAAGCTGAAGTTAGTAGGAGCAGCAATGTCTAATAACTGCAGCGAAGAGCCTTGCAGGTGCCCTATTAAAAGGAGTGCTTTGTCCCAGTAAATACCAGGATAACAGTCTTCTCTCAGAGCCCCCTTCCTGCACTTTATTCTTAATGAGCCTCCTAATGACTGTGCAGTATTTATTTCCTTGAGAGACTCATCACTCCCCATTTCAGCCCATTATTCACATCTACAACATAGTGTGAAAAGGTCCAAAAGACACCCAGTGTCTCTTCTCTGTTCATTTCCAATGGCCTCTGCCACTCCTATAGAACAGAGGGGTGTGTGGACTGGGTTGCAAAACAGCATGTCTCTCTGCTTTCAACAAGACAGAAGACACAAAAGCTGAGAAGCATTGCTAAACTCAGGGTTGGGCTCTAGGTTTGTCTGTCTAAGAAATACCTATTGCACATTAATTACCCTTGTGATATATTGTTTAAGCCTCAGGAAAACACCAGCTATTGGCTCCTCAAAACATGGGGAACAAAATCAAAAGATTCCTCTTAGAACTTACGCTACTTTTTATGTCATAAACTCACAGTTTTCTTTCTTTGCTTGTTTTCATTTTCTGTTATTCAATCCAGGTATACCCGTGCCTGTAGTATAGCACTAGAGAGGCAGAGGCAGGAGGATCACTGCAATTTCCATGTCAATTTGTACTGCAGAATTACAACTGCCAGAAGAAAGGAAGAAAGGAGAGATTGGGGGAAGCATGGAGAGAGGGGATAAAGGAGTATGATAGAAAATACTACCATAGAAATAAGAGAGTTACACTTTTAAAAGTCACATAAGTCGAACCAATATTTCTAGAAAGGTGGAGATGCTTGTAAGAACCAGAAACCCAAGACAGGGATGCCACACCAGGAAATCTCAGCAATATTGTTGCCTAAACACATAATGGCAACACTAGGTGACAGGTGACATGTCATTGTGGAGGGGACACAAGACTCCACCCCTAGATGAAGAGCTACAGCCAATTATTGGCTACTAAGGAAGGGAGACTCCTTATTCTTCAGGGACCAGCACCCTGAAGGATTATCTAATCCCAAGTAAACAGCCCTAAGTACTTTACATACAAGCAACACAAATAGACTCAATGGGTCTACATATACATTATATATGCATGTTATATGTATACCTAATGTTGCACACATATATGTGCAACATTAATAATTGTAGAAGGAGGTCAGGTATCAAGCAGGGAGTGGAAGGATGTAGGAGGAAGTGGAGAGGGCAAACAGAGGAGGCAGGAACAATATATATACAGTCAACTCATGTATAAAATAACAAAATATTTAAAAGTATGATGAAAACATATCGCACATTTTTTAAAAAAAGAAGAAATTACTGCCACAACAATGGAAGCATTATCTTACCTACCCTAAGAAAAGAACAAAAAGGGGCTTAGAATTTCTATAATATTACACATTAGCACCAAATATCCTCTGGCTACAGATCACTATCTGCTTCATGATCATTGAGTAGAACAACATTTACTTTTTCTTAACATGTGGCTTTTTTCCTAGTGTGGTTTTAATCCAGTACAATTTATTTGTTAAAGATAACACACTTTCAATAAAGAATTTCAGCATACTAGATTTTAATGTTTTATTCTTTCACAACCTTTATTTCTGTATTAAGAACTAGAATGTGTAATTTTTTGAAGTTTTATTTTTCCTTTTTTTTACTTCTGTGAAGGTGTCTGTATGAGAGAGCACATGTCCCTGTAAGTATATGTCAAATTTGGGCAGGTCCCCACAGAGGCTAGGAAAGAGCTGAACACCATCCTAGCATGAATGAGCCCCCGAGTTCAATGCTCATCTCCATGAAAGTAAAATTTCTTGCAAGTTTTTTGTCTAGTTATAGCAATGCAGGCCTGTAACCCTGGGCAAGAGAAGTACAAGTTCAAAGCCAGCATGGATTACAAAGTACATTCAGGCAACTTAGTTAGGAGTGTATGTTAAAGCAAAGACAAAGCTCAGTGGTAGAGTGCATGTTGAGAATGTACAACTCTTTCCAATCCCCATCACACACACACACACACACACACACACACACACAAACAAACACACACACACACACACACACACACAAACAAACACACACACACACACACAAACACACACACACACAAACACACACACACACACACACACACACACACACACGCTGCACATGAAAAACAAAGAAAGGAAAGAAAGAATAAACAAGAAAATCAAAGTTTGATTTCGTGCTGGGAATACCTGGGAACACATCTTCACAGTTGAGTGTACACTTAGCATTTGGGAAGCCCTGGGTTCAATCCTCAATATCAAAAACATTAAGCATATATTTTACTAGTTGCAGAAAGGAGTTGTTCGAAAGAAAATCACAATGACTAAGAGCCACACGAGGCTGGATGTGAGTCCAGTGCAGCAGGAAAAGTAGGCACACTTCCTTCAGGCAAACGTTACCTATGAGTTTCTCAGAGCCTGCTTGTTACTGTGTTTTTAAAGTGGTGTAATAAATTTACACATCAAAGGGGATGAGTGTGATTTGTAGACTTTTAATTCTAAAAGTTAATTGTCCTTCTTTTCTTCCCCTTCCCTCCTCCTCTCTCTTCCCACTGTCTCTCCTTTTCCTTAGATGAGGTTAATTAGGGAATCTCTGTTAGAAACCGGGTAAAAGGATTCTGATTGGAAAAAGATGCATACAATTGTTCCAATTCCCTATTGGAAACCAACACTCATCTTAGGTCATAACCATTGTGTCTGCTGACCAAAATCTGCGGACCAGTTAGTGTGGCCAAAGATCACAAGATCAATAAAAGAAATGGCAGCTTATGCTAGCAAGGATGTACAATATGAGGAACACTCATTCCTTGCTGATAGGAGTGAAAACATGAATAGTCATGAAGGAAATCGGTGTGCTGGTTTCTCAGGAACCTTGGACTAGATCTCCTTTGAGATCCAGCTCTACCACTCCTGTGTAAATACTCAAAGGACTCTGCCCCACTCCAGAGACACGTGCTCAACCATGTTCACTGCCCCTCTCTTCTAATAGCCAGAAATTGGAAACTGCCTGGATGCCTATCAATGGAAGAACAGGTCAGAAAACGTGGTACATTTACACAATTGATATTACTCAACTGTTTACAAAATAAAATTTGCAGGAAAATGGATGGAACTAGGAAAAATATCATCCTGGGTGAGGTAAGCCACATCCACAAAAACAAATTTTAGTATGTATTTGCTTATATGGAGCTGTTAGCTGCTAAGACTTCAGTAAGCAAATTACAATTTATATAACCACAAAGATTAAATATAAAGAAAAGGATGAGTGGGGAAATAAGATAGATAGGTATAGATAGGCAAGGTGGGGCAGCTAGAATGGGAGGGTCAAACTGGGAAGGGAAGAAAAGACAAAGAGGTAAGGGGAGAAATACTGGGAGGGACCCCTATTTGAGGGGTTGTATGGAACCCTAGTATAGATGAAGCTTCTGTAATATATACACAAATCCAAATTCAGTCACCAAATAACGGAGAAGACAAAGCCCCAACTAGACATCACTCATCACCAAATAAAAGTTTCAGTCCTGGAAATGGATTATGTCTAACTGAGTTGCTAGCCAAAGAGGTCCAATGGAAATCCTCCCCCCTCCCCCCCCCCAAAAAAAACAAAGCTATTGCCAAGGCTCTCAGTGGCTGTCCACACACTGATGGTAAGGCTGTATTGCTGGAAATAATGCAATGTACACAATTCAGTAAACATGGACAAGTGAGGCTGGTGCCAACAGAGAGCCTTTATCTAGTGACTAATAGGCACGACACTGGAGGATTCTCTGCATGCCACCCGGGGAGAAATGTAAACACAAGCCCAGCTACACACCCCTTGATCAATCAATTGACAATGGTGGCCCACATGCCAGATTCACTTGTAGCACAGAACTTGGGCGTAACCAACCAGGATCTGATTAGATTTAAAGCCCGTTCCATGAGATGGAACCTATCCTCGACATTGGTTGGATGGCCAAGAACCCAACACTAGATAGGCCATGAACCTAGGAGGAAGCCAAACACTACTGTTCTGCTAAAGGAATATGGCAATAAAATGACTTCTGATGAATGCTATACCCACCAGTCTGTGTTTTGCTCAGCCATAACCAGAAAAGTTTCCTCCTGCAATAAATGAGAACAAAGTCAGGAAGCCACAAATGGACAAGAGACCTTTCAACACTCTGTCCTGAATGAGATGCCTCCATCAAATCCCTCTCCTCAGTGCAGAGGGAGCCCTGAGGAAGAGGAGGCAGAAAGAGTGTAAGAAACAAAGGGTACAGAGGACACAAGGGAACAAGGTCTTCTATAGACAGAAGGACCGATACACATATGAACTCGCAGGGACTGCGGCAGTATGCACAGGGCCTATATGAGTCTAAGGCAGTTGGGGTCCCAGCTCTGAAAGTAGAAGTGGACACAAGCCCCTAGTCCTAGCCCAGAAGATGTCTCTGATTAATAACTGCTTGCTAAAGAGAAATTAACTTTCTCCAGTGATGTCTCACTCTGTATACGAACAACTCTTAAGGGCAGGCCCCCATGACTAGTAGTGGACAGCCAACAAAAAATGAATTCAGTGGCATTTTTAGAGGTCCTATAGCCCATAATAATCTGTCAGAGTTTTTTCTGAGATATTCATTCATTCATTCAATCATTTCTTTTTAACTTTACAGGTCTTATATGTGTGTGTGTGTTTGTGTGTGTGTGTGTGTGTGTGTGTGTGAGTAATAGTTTGTTTCTGATTTTGTTGTCTTTGTTTTTAAGATTTATTTTATTTATATGAGTACACTGTAGCTGTCAGGCACACCAGAAGCGGGCATCAGATCTCATTACAGATGGTTGTGAGCCACCATGTGGTTGCTGGGATTTAAACTCAGCACCTCTGGAAGAACAATCAGTGCTCTTAACCACTGAGCCATCTCCCTAGCCCCGGATTTTGTTGTCTTTATGGGATGTCTCTGCATGCAAACAAGCATGTCTCTGCATCTATATGTGCGTGTTTCATGAAAAACATCTACATGTTTTCTTTGCCTCTATCTTCTATTTGTTTTGTCTTATTCCAGTTGGTTTTATTTTTATTATTTCTATTTTTCATCTTTTGATGCCTATTAATTTTCTAATGAGAGTGAGAAAAAAACAACATGGACTTTCATAAGTTTGGAGTTGGGAAGGAAATTTCAACGAGAATATATTGCATGAAAATGTATTTTCAATGAAAATTAAAAGTTAATTAAGTATTTATGGGCACACCTATGCTGTGACTGTTCTGTAACAACAATGTCCAATAAATATTTCCATGGTAACAGAAACATCCAATAGAGTAGCCACTCACCATGGGTGGCTACTAAGCACTAGAGCTTAATGTGAATGGCAGGTGGAGTCTGATGGCTTTTATCCCATCAGACATAGGCTAGAACCCTCCTGAACGCACTTCTAAAAGTATATGTCTAATTGCCTTTCTCTTGTTTGGGAAATGGACCATATACAACTTCCTCTATAAACCAAATTAGATTATTATTCTTTTACTAATCCATCTCCTCAGATATTTTTTCCTAAGAATACAGAGAAAGCCATAAACAGTAGGCTAAATGACATCCCCTTCCCAAGAACATGTGTAATTACGGATGGATCCGATGTCATTAGTGAGATATTTTCCAGAACGTGAATCTGGGGTTGGTAGAGCCATAAAATGTCCTCAGATGACACTGGAAGCTCCAGGTCGAAAGCTCCAGGAAAGGGGGAAAAAACAGTCTGATTAAGATAATGTAATAATGGTTCGCGTGACTGAACTGTTACAAGAAGGCGACTCCTAGGAATTAAGGGTGTAGCTCAGTTAGACAGTGCCTGCTTAGTGTGCACAAGGTCCTGGGTTCAGTCTAATACTGCGGAAGTGTCCTCTGAAGTGGCTTAGGAGGCTATGCACAGAAGGGAGACTGTAATGAAGAAAGCTCTGACGCCTTAGATATGCTCCTATGGTATGTATTCTTCCACTACTTGTAAAGCAGTTCACACATCACACTTATAAGAAGAGAAATATTCTGGAGGACAAATAACAAGTACAGGAGGCAGTAAAGCAATGGAAGGGGTAAAGGCAGCCACGTGCTTTTCTCCTCAGAAGAACATGTTAAATATATACTAAGCTGGGGAAATTCAGACTGGCGAAGACACACTCCTCTGTTTAGAATTCTGTGGGGTACTACAAAGGCTCAGGGTATTTATTAATAATTAGGTTCTGCATCTACTTTATCTCAGCACTGGTCACAGAGACCTACAGGTCTTTCTAGGTGCATGTTGTCCCCATAGGAGGTGTTTCATATAGTTACTGACTTATCAGAGCTTACACCTCTAATTGAACAGGAAAAGCCAATGCTGTTAGCAACCTTTTACCATTTCATTTATCGTGAGTGCTAGGTATTTGCTAGGGGAAATGCTGAAGGGTTAAGATTTATCAAGATCTCTTTCTGGGAATGAAGGGATGGCTCAGGAGTTAAGAGTTTTTTCTGCTCTGTGGAGGAGCCGCCCTCATTCCCAGCACTCAAATGGCAGCTTATAACCCGCTGTATAGATTCTTAGTCCAGGAGTTCCAGTGCCTCTTCTGACTTTTGAGGGCTCATACATATGTGTGGTATGTGTGTGTGCACTCACAGACACTTAAATTTAAGACAACAACAACAACAAAAACCAACCTCTTTCAACCCACAGTCAAATATTAGTTGACCTCAGGGGAACCTGGTAGAAGAGAGAGCAGAAGAGTTGTAGGAGCCAGGGGCCCAAGAACAGTACAAGACAACCCACAGAATTAACTAGCCTGGGCTCATAAGGGCTCACAGAGACTGAACTGACAACCAGGGCTCAGACACACCAGAAGAGGGAGCTAGATCTCATTACAGATGGTTGTGAGCCACCATGTGATTGCTGGGACTCGAACTCAGGACCTCTGGAAGAGCAGTCAGTGCTCTTAACTGCTGAGCCATCTCTCCAGCCCCATAACAGCTTTTTGAGAACAGTCTAGCTAACTTCCTTCTTACATTTAGCTCAAGTACTACTTGCTAAATTTATTTAGTTGTTTTGCAAATATCTATGGCAAGGTCGCCACAGTCTGTCTTTCTGTCTGTCTCCCTCCCCTCCCCCTTCTCTGCTTCCGGGATGCCATGAGCACTTGTTTCAGGCATGTATCCCACCATGTATCCCACCGTAGAGCTGTTTCACCATAGGCCCCAAAGCAATGGAAATGACCCAACGTGGATTCCAACCCTGGGAACCATGAGTCAAAATAGACCTGTTCTCTTCTTCATTGTTCGAATCAGGCATTTCATCACAGTAGCAGACATTGATTAACAGAGTCTGGCATCCCTCCTTCAGCTGGCCATGAATCTTGCCCCAAACTCATTTTGCAAAACCCCACCAAGGATGTGTCTATATACTGTACACACTAAGCTTTTTCCCAGCCCCACCCCTTCCATGTGTCATTATCGAGTCTTTCTCAGACTTCAGTCTCCAGAGCAAATGTCTTTCTATAGAAACCTCCAGTGAATTTTTTCTTTCAATTTTTTTAAAAAATACATTTTGACATGATTTTATTTGTGTATTCAACTACCGGTACGTTTATATTTTCCTGTCACATGGATGCAAATGTATCGAACACAGCATGTCACCAGCCCACACAGGGAACCTAAACAGCACTTTCTATGGAGAGCTTGCCATAGGAATTTGCAAAGTAATTAAGTAAATTTAGCATGTATCTCTTCAATTAAATGTAAGAAGGAAATTATCTCGGCTGTTCTTCAAACGCTGTTGTGTATTTCTAATAACCAAGTCTACCTCAGCTGTCCCCTGCCAGCACTCTCTGCATGGTTTTTCTGAGACAGAGTCACTCACTGTTTCAAAGACATTGGGATCTGGCTGCTCAGCAACCCTGGGATCTAACTGTCCCTGCCCTGTAGTGTCAGAGTTACATGTGTCACCATACCCAGCTTTTATGTCAGTCCTAGGGACCCAAGCTCAGATTCTATACGTTTGTACAACAACCATTTTACCTCCTGAGGCATCTCTCCAGGACCATAATAAATTCTAGTTTGGAAATTAATCATTAACTCCAGACATTGTGTGAATAGTGGGTTATGAAACGAAATGCAGGACTTTAGCCAATGAGGAGGAAGTCTGATCCAGCCATTTGAAGTAAGCAGGTGAGGACTTAGAAGTGACAAGGACAGAAGAAAAGAAGTGAATGAATTCAATAACATTCTCAAGGTACCATATTGGGGACATGGTGGTGTTTGGAATGTAATACATAAGAAAATAGTGGAGGGGGAAAAGGAAATAGTGGAGAAAAATGGGAGGGAAATGGGCTTGTTCTGTCAGATACACAGTGCTATAATTCCCAATATCAGGACATTTAAGAGGGATTAGGCCAGAGACGTGAGGTGAAAAGCAGGGATTCCCGTCCAGGAATGCTAAAGTAGAAATACTAGAGGCACACATCTGAAAACACCGGAAGAGACATGCCTGCTTTCCAGACCGTGTGCTCATGTGAAAAATCTCAGAGGAAATTATAAAATTGCAGAATTGTAATGATATTATAAACATGCTTCTGGACCAAACCCTTATTAACCTCAGAGATAGAGGAAGTACAGCCAGAGAGATTAAATGACTTGCTCACATGTGAGGTTATCTTTTAGGAGGTTATTTCTAGAAATAATCTTTCTGAAGAAAGATGGGACACTTCTCTCACACCTGTCACAATATATGTTAGATGAACATTTATCCTTTCTGAGCTACTGAACTTCCTGGCTTGTTGTCTGAGTCAGTGAGAAAAGAGATTCTCGTTCCCTATTATGCAATTATCCTGGCCTCTTCCTCCTCCTCTTCCTCCTCCTCCACCTCCTCCTCCTCCACCCCTAAGCATCTTAAATGTAAGCATATTACCAGGGCTCTGACCATCAGGACTCAAAGTGAGATGAAACTAGTGAGGGGGTGAATCACATAAATGCACCAAATATCCATTTGACACCAGCAATTAGGATGTGACAGTGTAGTGCCACCAAGAGCCCAGAATGGCCACTTTTCCGTGGTATGAGCCCAGCTGTATTCTGGTGATGTCTATTCATTGCATATTTGGCAGGAAACCCATGGATTTTATTCCTGTTGGTTATTGTCAAGGGAGAGAACAAAGGGCCCTTCCCTGGATCCTTGAAGAAAAAAGTTAACTTCCAAAAAGGGCTGGATTGATCTTCCAGATGTTGTCGACATTTTCATCTTTATATTCAATTTTTAAGCATGAAAATAAGTCTTAGCATCCAAAAGACTGAAACTCGTTTCGAAGTCATCATCTCTATCTCCTTTGAAAAGGGACATACTAACTAAACAGATGCTCTAGACTCTCAGCTCACCAGAGTCATTTGTGTGACTTGCCTGTCCTGAGCTTGTGACTCCTTTTAGCTTCCTACCTTGGCTGCTCTGTGGACATAAAATTCTATCTCACTCATCAAATCCCCAAAGACCTCATCATCCTTCATGATGCAGTCAAGCATCCTGTGTCAGAAGCATGTTCTAATTTCCATGAACAAAGGTGGCCATCGCACCTGCTGAGTCATGGTTTCACCTGACTCTTACCTTCTACTTTCTCAACATTTCCTTATAAGTTAGTTACATGTCTCTTTCTATCTGTGACATCAATAAGGAAGGCCCACTGTGGTAGTGGTGGTGGTGTGTGTATGTGTGTACGTCCATGCATGTGCACATGCAGACTTTTATCCAAAGTCACAAACACCAGCAAGTAGAAAGCTGTGAAGTTAGTGAGTCTCTCATATCTAACTTCCTCCATAAAATATTAGTAACAGCTTTTACCTGTCTCACCAGAGTGTCTTGAGAGTTGATTTATATTTTCAAACTACTCAGACATCCTTGGATTTGACATACTGTGAAAGTAAGATCATTATTATTATGATGATGATCATCAACTTGAGGCAAATAAATCTCATGGAGAGTACCCTGGACAGGGATTGCTTGGTATTTACAATAATACAGGCTTTTTGGGGAAATGTTTTCCCTCCAGAAATATACATCATGAAATGCCTTTTCTTTTCCTGGAAAATGGATTTGAGAGTCAAACCAGACCACTGTGCTAGTTAGATGTTGCTTCGACTGCCTTGTGGTGGCATTTTACACATATACACTGAAAGTTTCTGCATATCCTGAAGATGCTTATGTGCCCTAGAATAAAAGGAAACCCAATTTTTTGTTTTTGTGGAACAACTGCATTAAATGCCTTTGTTTTACACTAAATCAGCAGATCCCTGCTTTCTGAATAACTGAGGTTAGAAATAATTCATTACGAAAAAAAAAATTTTGTCAACCACATGTTCTGTAGAGAAACTGCCCTCTCCAAACATCTTTCTGACTGGCCTAGCTCTGAGTCCCTTAGAGATGCTCCCAGCTCCCCTCCCCTTTCCAGATGTTTTCTGCTGACTGGCTATTGATCCTCACTTCATATCATAGCTGATGGTCTACCTCCACAAATCCACTTGCTCCCTCCAGAAAATCCCTGGTTTCCCTGACCATTCATTTTCCTAAGTCAATGGGAGTCACAGTATAGTTCCCCTGACTTGGCCCTTGGGTCTCCACTCTCTAGTCTCTGTACATAATCCCACCAGAAGTCTGTGTATTTGGTGTACACAGAAGGAATGACTCCAAATCCAGATAGATGGGCCTAACACAGCTATCCTTCTGTATTTATGACAGCCGGTTCTGGAGCTCTCTGCAGATACAAAATTCTAAGGATGACCAAGCCCCTTGTATTAGAATGTACAATACTGGAATCTAACTTGTGCATACGTTGCTGTAATCTCTGAACAACTGACAGTACCAAAAGTAATACAAATGTTGTGTGTGTCAGTGCTATACTGTTTAAGAAATAACAACAGGAACACGTCTGCATGTGCTCAACAGTGACATGATATGTTTGAATATCTTTTAATTATATTATCTGAACCCATGTTTTTGGAACTTATGAATATAGATAGCCAATTTAAAGTGTCTGATATATAATGGTCACTAAGTAACCAGTGTGTACAAAGAATACTAAATGCCAGGTTAAGAGTCTGAAGCAGATTAACATGCTATCTTTGCAGGTACGTGTATATGTGTGGGTATATGAATGTGTGTGTGTTCGTGTGTGCGCACGCGCATAGATTCCCTGGCACCCATGTGGAGGTCAGATAACAATTTGCTGGGGTCAGTTCTCTCCTTCTACCACAAAGGTCTCAGGGATGGAACTTAGGACATCAAGCTGGGCTGTAAATGTCTTTACCTGCTAAGTCATCTTGTTAGCCCTAACACAGTATTGTTTTCAATTACAGAGTGTCTGAGAGCCCACTCCATATTTCATTAACAACCAATACAGATACACAATAATTTTACACAGTCTTTGAAAACAGAATGATTTTATTGACTGGGGGAGTTATCTTGCTTTGTTTTGTTTTATACTTTTGCTGTAATGCACATACTAGTCAACTGTACTACTTGCTGACCTTTTGTTGTTTTGATTTTTAAGACGAAGCCTCACAATGTTGTCCTGACTGGCCTTGACTTTTTATTCTCCTCCCTCTGTCTTCTGAGAAACTTGGATCACAAGTTTATACCACCAGGCCTGCCTACAAAAATGTTGCTTTTTATAGTGATATTTGGGGGAAAAAAAACAATGAGATCAATTTTCTTTCATTTGGCAAAAAAACCAATGTTCAGAGAAATCTAATACAATACCAAGGTCTCCCTGCATCAGCACCTGGATAATCCTTCTCATTATTTTCACCAAATGACAATAACAAAATTTTCAAATAATTGGGATGCCATGTGCTTGTGTTAGAGATATAAGAGGAATTTAAGGCGAGCCATAGCTTCATGCAATGAGACATAAACAACAAGCACAACAGAACACATGTCAGACCCTCCTTCAGAACAGCGAGATAATATCCATCTCTCACCAAAATCCTTCCAGGTTATGAAACACAGACCAGTGATGATATTTTTGTGCAGAACTCCAAAAAAGTAACCTCCTGTTGAAGCAGAGGCTCTGGCAAAAAGAAAGGACATCTCTAAACTATACTAAATTTAGTGAAACATCCATGAAGAACAACGCATAGATTTGGTACACCTTGAAGTTGCTGACTATTAAGGAGGCATTATGGGGAAAGGCCTACAGGACAGGTGTCTTATTCACTGTTCTATTGCTATGAAGAGACACCATGACCACAGCAACTCTTACAAAAGAAAACACTTAATTAGGGCTTACTTACAGTTTCAGAGATTTAGTCCACTACCATCATGGTTATCATTATGACACATGGGCAGACATGGTGCTAGAGAAGTAACTGAAAGTTTTATATCCAGATTTGTGGCAACAGGAAGAGAGACACTAGGCCTGGCTTGGGCTTTTGAAACCTTAAAAGCCCACCCCCAGTGGCACACTTCCTCCAAAAAGACCACAAGGCTATACCTCCTAATCCTTCTCAAGCAGTACCACTCCACTCCCTTAGTGATGACTAATCAGTCAAATATATAAGTCTATGGGGATCCTTCTTATTAAACCACCAAAATGGATCTATAGTTACATGATAAACATTTTACACTACCATCCAAAACTTCCTGAATCCTGTTTTTCACTGATGGGAAGTCTTGACCAGTAATAGAATGAAGCTTCTGTACAGAATGGCAAGTTCTGAATACATGAACATGTAATGGGTTTTAAGTTGATTTTTCCCAGGGTTGCTGGTAAACCCACTTAGACTTCTCCTCCATCTTATAGTCAGCCTGGACCAGCTTAGAACTTTAGAATACCATCACTGCTTCATACACCAGCTGTTAGCTTTCTTCCTTGGGTGTGATTTAGAAAGAGGCAGAGGGCAGAGTCCAGGTGAAACTAATTTAGGTATTATCTAGAGGGAACTACTTGTGGATCAATTTTACTCTGACAGATAAATTTGCCTCTGAGATCCAATTATATATAATATCAAGACTAGCATGAATCACCTATCACGCCTAGAAACAGCTGCTAATTAAAGCACAGAGATACTAGAACATTCTGATAACACAGTGAAATAGCATTTTTTTCAGAATTTGAAATGAAGAAAGATTATTATTTATTTCTGAGAGATAATTTCCTCTAGTCATATTTCTAGAAAATTAGTTTTGAGTTCAATGAGCCACAGGGAAATCCATTTTAACAGTTTTTGTTTTGCAACTCTTTTTTTTTAAATCCCCAACCTTTCAATATAGTTTTAAATGTGTAATATTCTAACCAAGGGCTCACAAAAGTATCATCTGCCAAAACCAGAGTGTGTATAGAAGCTGAAATTAAAGATCCTGGAATTGCTATCTGGCTCAGACCCCAGCTGCTCTGTTCGTTTGGAGGCGAGTTACCTAAATGATCTCTGTTTTCAGTTAAAAAAAAAAAAAACTGAAGTGAAAATAAGATGCAAATAATGTCTTATGACAAAGAGCACATGAATTAATGATGCCTGTGAACACACTGATTAGTTTGAAGAGGCGGTACAAGGTGACACATCACAAACACACATTGGGCTTCTGATTCTCCCCACTCTCCACTCCTGCCAGCCATTCCTCCCCTCCTCACCCCAACTCCACCCCTGCCGGCCATTCCTCTCCTCCCCACCCTCCACCCCTGCCAGCCATTCCTCCTCTACTTAGCTACTTGAAAATATTTTGTCTTTGCAGTGTTATATGTTGTAGTTTGATTCATTAGGTTCATTATTCTTCAGTGTGTGTGTGTGTGTGTGTATGTGTGTGTGTTTGTATAGTAGTAGTAGTAGTAATAGTAATAGTAGTAGCTACAAAGGAGCCTAGTATATCATTTTTCAGGCATACTCTACTAGGTTTTGTTTGTCACATACACACACACACACACACACACACACACACACACAGAGAGAGAGAGAGAGAGAGAGAGAGAGAGAGAGAGAGAGAGAGAGAGAGAGAGAATCTATGATTTCTGATGCATATATGACTCTCTCTGTCTTCCCCTTTCAAATTCCATAAAGGGAATCCTGGCTCCTCAGAAGTTATGTCTGTGTCTCTTCACTTCCTTGTAGAAACAAAATCAACACATTTGCTGCTCTGGTTTCTTATGAACACAGGGATGCAGTATGTTTGTTGCACATCATTTTAGGCCAAAATCTTCAAATAAGTGGAAAACAAAAGGAAATGAGATTCCCAGTTACTTAATTCATAGAAGCACAGGGTTCCAGGTACCACTTAAATGAGTATGTGGTAGTTCTAAGTTACAAGGTAAATGAAGGAATAATAATAAAAAAAAAATTTCATTTCCAGGAAATCATCAAGAGACATTGTTGATAAGGTTCCAGTGTATCTCATGGTAAGTTTGAGTTAAATCGTTAGGAGTGGGGCTTTGGGAAGAATTATATAAAAAAACAAGAACGTTGAGGTTCTCTGTCCTTACTGTCATAAAACTATTATCTGATTAAAGCTTTAAACTAAAAGCCTGTATCCCTAACAAGTTAGTCTCAATCACCCATCCCAACATACTAGTAAAGTGACAAGCAGTGGGGTAAACCAAGGAAAGGATATTTATTCAGTGGGGCCATAGCTAAAAGAGAAATTAATAAAGAGACCCCCCTCTCATCTGTCAACTAATCACTGGCATGGTGTTAGGCACCGAATAAGATCAAGAGTTATTATATTTAAAAAGTCCTGGTCACCACTGTCTCACCTCCTGTCCATCCTGCAAGGTTGTCCCATAACTCATGAGGATGTGAATCTGTTCATTGCTAATTGTTCCTCCTTCTCCTCCTGGAGAATTGTCCTTATCTGGGAGCATGGTCTGTTGTAGGTTTTGGTCTTCCTAGAATTCAAGATGACTAAGAAGAAAGGTCAAGGATCAGAACTGATCTCTGTGTCTTCTGCCACAGTGAGGAGCCCACATGAGGGCAGAGGTGCCAGGCTTTTAGCCCGATTTAGATATCTTCTGAGCCCACCTCAAATGTCACATATTTTAACAAAGAAAACATCTAAATGCTTGCTGCAACCAGAATTTTTCAGCTGAATGTATCCTCAACCAGGAGTCCCCACTTTAGCTTCTTACCCATATTGGGGTGAAATATTTTATTCAGGTAGGAAAAGAGTCACTAAATGGGGAACAAAACTGAGGAATTGGTCCTTATAGTGCTTTTCGTTATTAGCAACAAATCTTATGTAAAGCCTTAGGTTGTGACAAGATACACTTCTTAAATGTTGGGTGCAAAGGTTGGAAAGATACTCTTATTTATATCATCTTGACAGTTTTTTAATTTCTTATTTTTAACACGTCTGTGTGCACATTTGTATGGCTTCATGCCAAGATATACAGATATGCATGAGTCCAGGTCAGAGTCCAGCTTGACAGGAGTTGTGTCTCTCCTTCCAATGTGTGGGTTCTGGAATCAAACTCAGAACCTTAGGCTTAGCCATTACCTGATAAACAACCTCACTGGGCATAGTGGATGGTTTTGAGTCCCCTCAAAGAAATGCATTACCAAAAGTTTTGCTGCTGAGTTTCATGGAATCTTAGAAGAAACCACATCCAGATGATCTACAGAAACTCATAGGAGAAACTCATATTGTATGTGTGTGTG
The DNA here is from genome assembly GCF_963924665.1 of Micromys minutus. NCBI lineage: Eukaryota > Metazoa > Chordata > Mammalia > Rodentia > Muridae > Micromys > Micromys minutus. The sequence continues at coordinate 105,936,860 of NC_137969.1, forward strand.
TGTGTCTGTGTGTGTGTGTGTGCGCGCGCGCGTGTGCGCATGCACATGTGCACACACGCTAACATTTTGGTGGGTGTGTTAAGCTCATGAGTCTTGCGACACACTCGTCTTCAGTACTGGTCCTGATACAGCACCCGTTGAACTTCACGCCTTCCCCCGGCATGGGGAAGATGTACATCTCACATAGGATCTGAAGAAGCAGACACTGTTCTGATGTCCAGCATGACCTACACTGCAGGTACACAGATGCAACAAAAGCCCCACTAAAATGCAAGTGGGAAGCGTGCTAAAGGTCCAACGGGTGAGTGTTTGAGTGAACCCACCTCCTGGAGATCAGGCAGGGGAATTTACCAAGAGACAGCGACGAAGATGAAGGCTGAGACTCAGACAGAGAGAGACAAGGCAGTGGCAGAGGCAGAAACAAAATGCATAGACAGTTACATGTCAGATAGCTTAGTTAATTTAGGTTGATATCTGCTTGCTAGGGTATTTGGCTTTTCTTAGAGGAACTCTACACACTGTCTTGTTCCGATCATCCCAAATCTGTTTGCTTCAATCATACTCTGTCTCAGCACTCAGGAGGCAGAGGAAAGAAGATTGTAAGATCAAAGCAGAGAGGTACTAGTTGGGAAGGAAAGATTCAAAAAGCGAGAGAAGGCCATGACGGTGGATGTGATCAAAATAAAGATTGTGCTATAAATTTAAAGTAGACAGTCAAGTTCGTGGTAGAGGTTGTATTAAGTAAGGGGGATAATGCATTTGTGCAGCCCAATCTTCCCCCAGGAATCAGGTCAGGTTTGATCATAGGCTCTAATTTCCAAACTCTCCCCCAGCCAAGAAGCATAAACACGCAGAACAGGCCTCTCTGGAGACCTGGGCAAGGGAGGCTCCTAGTAACCTCAGATGCTACTGCATTCTGTAAGCACCAAATACAAGTAGTGTGTTAAAGTGTCTGAAAAGCAAAGAATCCTCAGAACAACAGTTTAGATCTATAACAATGAACTTCAGAAAACACATAAAGTCCCATCTGTTCCACAAAGCTTTCCAATAAAAAATGACCACTGCGGATATTGGGTTGATGTAGATGGTTCTCCTATTCTCCAGTGCACCTCACATTCAAGGCCCTGCATGGCAGGGTGTTTTATTGTTTTCTGCATGGCAGTTTGCCTAAGATGAATGAACAAGGAAAAAGGAATTGGCTAAAAGAATAGAAAACCACCCCTGTCAACAGATTGGCAGAGGGTAAGTTTTCTCTGTCCTATCCAACTATTCCCTCTCAGCACTTCCGCCTTTATAGCCACAGAGAATTGATTTCTAGGTGCACAGCCCAGGACATGGAAAAACAACTTTCTTTGAACTTCTTCCTACTCTGTAAATGTTCTTTTGGTGCAACCATCTGCCCTGTTCCTAAAACTGAAGTGTAACATGGCAAGAAGGTGTTGTCATCTGTTAGGTCAGTGTTGACAGAGACTGGTTTTCCCTCAGAAGACAAGAAAGGAATTCAAGATTTAAGGCTACCTGTCAAGTTCCCAGTTGTTGCTAACTTCGCATAAATCACTCCCTATTCAAGGCCTTCCGTAAATGTGTTCTCCTCTGCAGCATGAAATGACAACTATCTTTGGTGATTAAATGGTATTCGTTGTATTAAGGCAGGGGAATTGTGTGTTCAAGTACAACTTGGGCTACATATTGAGATCCTGCCTCAACACTATAACAACAGAACTCCATGGACCGATATTAAAGCAGGGCGAGGGACAGAAAGAAATGAGGAGGACACACTGCCTGTATTTCTCCTCTGTTAATTTGGTCCACATCTCACAGCTCTTGAGATGCTCTCTTTTTATGTGGAAAACATGGTTGAGGTATAACATCTTTCCATGTTCATTATTCTGTACGTGGGTCTTTTTGCTAAAAAAAAAAAAAATGGGGAGACATAAAGTGGGTGGAAAGGAAACAGGGAGGGGCAGATCTGGGAAGAAGTGAGGGTAGGATGAAGATGAGAAAAACTTGTACATTCTCGAAGACCTTTAGAACAAAACATTTTATCTTCCTCAAAACAGAAGCTATTTCAGGGGTCCTAACCACTCAGAACAGTTGCCCCTTGCTCAGCCAACCTGCCTTGTGAACCATTAATGTTTTGAGAGTAAAGAAAACAACTTTTGCTGGGGGCTAGCCAAAGTCCCAGCCACCATAGAATGAGAATAAAAGGTCTTTCTAACTTTTCACAAAGAGCTATATAAGAATGCTTTCAGCACCTGAATATTATTCCACGTGATTTCTACTTTTATATACAGACAAAAGAAGAGGACAGAAATGAATCCTACGGGCTTACTAGAGCATCGTTTGTTTGTCTAAGGTGAAAGGTAGCTATCAGAAAAGGAAATGCAAATCCCCTATTTCTTTTGTAGAAGATATCTGCAAAAACTGTTGGCACGTCGCACATGTCAGCATAGCCTCCTGGACCTCCCCATTTGTGAACCCGTACTTTCTTGAACCTGGTAAATAGCACCAGGTTTTAAACAGTTGCCTCAAGGCATGAATCACTCTTAGAAATACCTCAGGCATCGTAGATTTTTGTGTATCCCATTTACATATTTTAAATAGAATTATTATATTTCTGCACAATAACAACCAGACACAAAGAATGACTGCCAGTGTTTTCTACTAATTATAGAAAACATAAGAATTAAAGAATCAGACACTCTCAGTGGGCAAAGTGCTTGCTGTAGAAGCCTGAGGACCCATCATTCCCAGCCCAGGCAGCACACATCTATAATCCCAGCACTAGAGATGGAGGCAGGAGGATGCCAGTGGCTTATCTAACAAGTCCAACCAAATCAGTGGGCTCTTGGATTAGTGAGAGAGTATGTTTCCCCAAATAATAAAGCACAGAGAGACAGAGGAAGATGCTTGAAGTCACCATATGGTCTCCATGCTCACATGCCTGAGCATGCACAGGCACACAGGCATGCACACTCACATGTACACACACTCACACACTACACACACAGGAAAACCAAAAGCTATCTGCAGTCTCTTAATATCCTTGACTTTCAGAGAAGAAAGGAATTTCAGAACTGTAGAATCATCTCCTACAAGAACTTCCGCTATCCCTGTGTCCTCCCAAGAAGACAAGTTATACTCTCATTTCCCTTGCTGTTCACATCCTGGACCATAATTGAAAATCAATATCAAAGGTGCCAGTACCTCACGCTCAGACTTGAAATTAGATTTGAACAGAAAAGGGGGGGGGAAGCTACAGGGTTGAACTCTTAAATGACAAGGAATCATGGGGGCCAAATAATTAAAATTTCTTATGAAGTGAAATGCTATGTTATAGTTGGTCCTGCATATTCCAAGTTGGAAGAAAATTAAATTAGCAATTCCCTGACAAATGAAAAGGCAACTCTAATATGCAAATATTTCCAGGAGTCACTTGAGATTCTATTAGGCTTGAGATAGATTAGGTTCTTACTATAACTAGCCATTGTTTATCAAATAATTTTAACATTACTTTTGGATACAATTTGATTCTATGATTATACTCCAAGTCTCTTAGGTAATTTAAAACTATACCAATAATAAAACTTGCATGTATATTTCAAAAAATACATAGTTCTGTTATCAACTCATTTTGGGGATAAGATCTCTCATGGCCCATGCTGATAGCAAACTTGCTATGCAACTCAGGCATGTAGCCAAAGTTGGCCTTGAATTTCTAATCTTCTTAACTCTGCTCTCTGAATGCTGACGTTACAGGTATATACAACCATGTCCATAAGCTGTGCTGGGTTCAAACCCAGGGTCTTGTGCATGGTAGAAAAGTATTCTACCCAAAAAGCCACACATCCAGCCTTCAAATAGTAATCAATACATGACTAATTAATACATTCCTACCAGATATTGAAACTTTCTGGCCAAATTACTTTCTTTTTAACAGAGACAATCATGTCTGTGTCTCCCAATAAAACATAAAACAATGCCACCTGTCACTTTTGCTTGTAAAATGGAGTGAAATTGTCTCGGTTGAGCCCGATAACCACCTCCCATTTTATAACAGATCTGTCCAAAGCTATTAGAGAGACATCATTATGTATTAACTTTTCTGTCATCATGACATCAATACAGATACCTCAGATGGTACCAGAGGCACAGATGCTCAGGGACAGCCAGGAGGAAGGGCTTTCCTGGGAAGGGGCTCAGTTACCCGCACAAGTGTGACTTTACATAAGTGTCTCCTCCCATCTGCTTTAAGTGGCAGCTTCAGAGTCTACATAATATTGCCGAAGTTCTCAGTCTCACTCAACACCATGTAATGGGCAAGGCTTCCTGGTAGCTGTGTAGAAAGGATGCTGCAGGGACCCAGGGATGTGAACATTGCTGACAGAAGAGAGAAGACTTTACTAAAACAACAACAAAAACAGCTGTTCTTCTGAAATTAGGACCATTCTAGAATCCCAGAACCACTAAGGAATTTTGTAGATCTCTAGTCAAATACCTCACATAAAAATGAAGGAAACATCCAGATAGCAGGGGTCACACTCTTACAATCCCAGAACATGAGCGATAGGAGGAGGGTTACCATTTCTAGGAAATTTGGGCTACACTGCAGGATGGTTTCAAAATAATAAAGGACAGCAAGCACCAAACCTATTAAATCCAAGTCTCAGGAATAAAGTGGCTCACTGGAGGTCTCAGGGCATCCCTTTAGATGTGACTGAGAAATCGGGTTCCATTTGACCACCCAGCTCTGAGGTCTTTCTACTAAATAGTCAACTATTCCTGTGAAGGTCTGCATGGATGGGCTATTCTAAGATTAATCAGAAGGAGCTGACAAGATTCGGCTTCTATTGAATGTATCAATAATCTCAGAGTTTGTTTGTTGATTGTTTTCCTTAGACAGCCCAACAAGACACTCCTATTTAGACTTTGCTCCTTGGGCTTGAGCATGCAGGTAGATGTTTGCCCAACCACAGACAATTTCCTCAGCTGCAAATAAATACATTTGAAGAACATTAAAAAACCAAAACCAAAAACAAAAACAAAAAACTCTTCCATCTCATGGCAGTCTAAGACCTTTCTCAACAACTGAAAAGCCCTTTGTCTTGGCTTTTTTCCTGGTTGCTGTGATAAGTATTCTGATAAAAGAAAATTAAGGGAGAAAGAGATCATTCTGCTAAGGTTCAAGGTTCAGGAGCTGGAAGCATCTGATCCTGATAGCACCACATTCATGTTTGGGAAGCAGAGAGCAATGAATACATGCTACTGCTCAGCTCTCTTTTTTCCTCCTTTATTGCCTAGGATCCCCAAAGGGAATGATGCCACCCACAGTGGGCAGATTTCCTATCCCAATAACCCTAATCAAGTTCAGCCTGCAGCTACCCAGCAGCCTGTCTCCTAGGTAATTCTAGATCTTGCCACACTGACCATGAATATACCACTCCACACAGTGGAAAGAATGTCTCATTTGACATACAAGGATAGTATAATTGTTTCTTCAGGAGTCCAAGGGTAGAAATATATATGAAAAAAAGTCATTTCCTTCAAAAATTCTTAGGAATCATGGTAAGCCCTGTAGAATAAAATTAAAAATAATCACGGAGATTCCCTGCTTCAGTTTACATCCAAAGGAGGAAACATCACACTCTTGTTCTCCTGTAGCATCAAAACATTGGCATGCACGTAATTTTTTAAGCCTTAAAGTTTATCATTGGTTCCATAATCTTGTGGGATGTTGCAGATCAAATTCAGGGTTTCACACATGCTAGTGGGAACCATGTACCTGATCCAGACCTCAGTTCTTACTGCCGGCTCTTTTATAGTAAAGGGGGCTGAGCTACAGTTAGGGGGGATTCCATTCTGCATGCATATCTCCAGAGAAAGGTGTTGCTGTTCCTTAAAAAAAAAAAAGTATAGGATAGAAGGCAAGTGACATTGACAAGAACACCCCTAACTGCCTTAGCCCAAGAGTTCTCATCTCTACACACATTGAGAACTATCACATGTCCTGGTCCTAAAGATGTGTGCACAAGATGGAGCATGGTTCAGGTTGAAGCACACCTGACCCGCACACTGTACTGGAGTATACCCAGGTTCCCTTCAGTTTTCTTGCCAGCCTTCCCCTCTAGATGTACGCGGTTTTCCCTCCTTTAAGCACCCACCAAGTGAGTTCTATTTCCTCACTTTTACATCTTTGATGTTTATTGCAATCCCCCTGCCTCAACCTCATGACTTCTCCTCTTTCCTCAGAAACTCTTTTTGACCTTCCCAAGGAAGCTTCCTTGATTTCATTGGCTAATTAACGCAATGACATCGGTGCCTAGATATCCCCCACTAGCCTAGGATGCCTTCTGCTTGTTGCTTTCTGGCTATTGTGTTTTAACTGTCTCCTTTCCTGTTTGCAGCTCTGTGTAAGTCTCTCAGTTCACTTCTCTGGTGTGTGAGTCTCAACACGGCTAAGATTGTAGATGGAAGTGAATACAGAAGACCCACACAGAGGAAGGAATACTTTAAAGCCAACATGTGCAGTGTTCACTTTCATAACCCAGAGGCGGCAATGGAACCTATCTTTGTTCTAAAAACAAAGTTTGCTAGGAATGGTGGTATACACCTGTAATCCCAGGACTCAGGAAGAAGGCAGGAGGATTTCCAAAAGTTTGAGGTCCTCCTCATCTACATAGTATATGTCAAGCCAGTCAGGAATATGTAGTAGAAAGCAAACAATAAAACAAGAAGAGGAGGAAGGACTGGAAGGAAGAAGGAAAAGAGGAAAGAGGAAGAAGGAAGGGGGAGGAAAAAGCGAAGAAGGATGGAAAAGAAATTAATAAAAGATTAAAATTAGATCCCTGTTCTGCCGCCCCCCCAACAAAACAAAACAAAAATCAAAATGGGGCAACGATTACTTAATCATCTTAGTCGATAGAACATTCCAAGATCCCAATAACCAGGAATTTGAGGAGTAAGGCATAGCTGAGAAGAATCGGTTTTTCTCCACACCGATGGGATGCTGGCTCACTGGGGAATTGGAGAACCAATTCCCCTAACAGCTTGTTTTGTTTTGTTTTGCTTCCTCTGTATGTAGGCTGATTGTCTTAAGCTGCCAAAGGAAGAAATACGTGGCATTAAAAATGTTTTCCTGTGAAGAAGCAAATTAACTCTTCTGCCCTAATATTCACCAGAGACTTGCTGAAGTTCTGAAAACAACAGTTTCTTCTTTCGGACAGCATCTAATTTCAATTTCTTTCTGCTCTTTGAAGTTGCTAATGTCTGTAGCAGTATGCAATATCACGCCAGCTTTAATTCAGGTGAAGCTAAAACCAGAGGTAAACTCTCGGGCTAAGTGGTCTCATACCACATATCACACTGAAGCTCAAAGTAGACACTTATGCAAAATTTTAAAGGGGGGAGGGTACCTACAAATTTGCATTCACAAAACCCTCATTGGTATGCAAGAGCAGCTGTCTAGTTACCCACCTTGCCCAACACCAGGCCAGTGTCTTCCTTACTAAAGGTTATTCAAATCCTGCACCTAAGAGGATAATTGCACATTGACGATGTATCAGAAATACGACTCACTACAGCCTTATCTATTGCCTCTTCTATAGCAGCTGCCAATCACAGACCATGCTTGAGCTTTGTTGCAATCTTTCCTTTAATTCTGGGCTGCTGTACACACTGTTATCTGGTAGGAACCTTTACTGTAATACACTTTTCCTCTAGTGGAAGACCTAATTCCTAGGCAATAAAATATGTGCAATCCAACGCTCTGAGGCTGACCCTAACTTTAACATGGAATTCTTCCTTCCCCAACTTTCCTTCCATGTGAAGATGATTACGAACCAAGTGTATCCTCCCAAAACTTATATAGTGAAGCTCTGACTCCTGTGGGAATTTTATTTGGAGACTGAGCCTTGGGAAGATGACAGAGATTAGAAACAATCATCAGGGTGGAGTCAGTAAGGTAAGAATTGTATCCTGACAGTTAAAGGTCCCAGAGGGTTCTCTTTCCACCCTTCTCCCTCTTTCTCTCTTCTCTCTTCATCTCTGTCCCTCCTCTCTCTCCTCTCCTGCCCCCTTTCATGTGAGGATACAGTGAGAACCTAACAATCTGCAACCCAAGAAGAGAATCCACAGTAACAACTGAATCAGCTGTCACCTTGGTCTTGTAGTTTAAGCCTCTAAAATTCAAAGAAAATTTCCCTTCAAGTCTCTCAGTCCTATCATATGGCTGACTGGGGGCCAAGATCCAGCTGCCCCAAATTACTATGCATGCAAATGCATGGATATCAATCTAATAGATGTTATAAAATGTGTACCACTGAATGGTTCCACATACATTTAAATATTGTGGACCTCTGTAACCGGGGTTCGAGTTTATATTTTCAGCTGCTAAAAGTTTCTTTCTCCATTCAGCCCATTTGGAATAGGTATTCTCTTTGGGAGACTGTTTAATAAGTCAAAGACATAACAGAAACAGTGTTGACCTCATTACCATAAGCTCCCTTCTCCTGTTTATAACTTGCTCATAAACCTTCATAACTGCTCAGTAAGAAAACCGTCTGGATGATAATAGTACTCAGAGGGGGTGTTGTTTGCAGATCAGTGAAGCCAGGCCACATGTCCCTCCACCAAAGAGCTTTAAAAGTGCTACTCTCAGTGAAAACAAAACCCCTTAAAATTTATTAACGTGTCAGCATCTCTGTGCAGAAGAGGGTGTGAATTTACACAATGTAAAAGAGAGAGAATTCTCTTTGTGCACTTTAGCCAACCCATTTCCGTCTTCTTTGCACGACCCCTTAATTCTAAAAGGTACTCAGTTGACAGGCACATTTTAGATTCACATTTGCTTTGGGAAATAAATGTAGACACATATGTGTTTGTAACTTTAATTTTTTAACCTTATTTTAAATGATAGTTCTTAAACTCTTTAACCTCCCTTCTAGCCCACCACCCACCAGGCATAGTAAAAAAGAAAGGATACAGAAGACACAGACCTGTATAGACAACACAATTCCCATCTGTGTTGTCTGAAAACTGGCTGTTCAGTTCACAGGGCAGCAACAGCAGCAGCTCAGTCCACTGGCAAACACTTCACACGTACACCAGCAGTCCAGTTCGGTAGAGTCAGCACAGTAAACACAAATCAGGAACAGTGGCACTACCTAGCAGAGACAGCCAGGCCTCAGCTTAGACACAAGTCAGCAGGATGGACCAGGGCCAACGAGGATGGTTTTGGCTGTGCCTCTCTCAGCAAAGCGAAGACCAGAGAAGCCTAGAGACCAAGAGCTTTGCTAAGCTAGCTCTGTAAGCAAGCCTAGCTTAGCCTCTGTCACTGTCTGTTGAGTCCTTTATATACTCCTTCTAAACACCATGTGTCCCCTACGGGTCTTGTCTATGTGTCTTGCCTTAGAATGTGTGTCTGTCTCAGCTGATGTCACTCTACCAATCAGCCTGAGTCTGAGGAAGCAGCAAGAAGCCACAGCACATCCCCAGAAGTCTTTTGGTGTGTTTCTCTGTATGGAGTTCTGACAAATGGAGTTCAACTATCCAGCGTAAGGCGGACCAATAAATGTGTTGTTCGTAAAGAGTCCTTCATCATGTGTCCTTTCACGTGCCTGCTTTAGCAGAACATCCTCTCTCCTGTGTCTGCTTCAGTGACATGCTTCTTCCAGAGTCTGCCTTAGCCTTTCACCTGCGTCCCTTTCAGGAAAACATTCCTCCATGTGTTTGCCCCAGCAAAACACCATCCAACGCAAATCACTTTCCAAAACATCCTTAAGTTTCCACTTCATGTGTTTATATAAGTTTACAGACATGTGCATAGAGGCATGTCTATGTATAGCCATACATGTGTGTGCCCACTGCCTAGGAACATAATAGAGAGGAAAGACTGCGCTATAGATAGTTGTTTCTTTGTAATCAGCCACGTCTCGTGAAGAAACAATTGCACTGTTTGCTTTGGTAGGAAAGCCAAAGAAAGTGCCACATTTCTTTCCATGTGGGTGACATGCTTGCAGGTTGCATTTTGTGTGATATTTTTGCTTCATTAAGAATTGAGTCTGGTTTGAGACCTTTAAGTCCAGAATAACAGAAATTAGTCACCGTATGAAAATTGTTGTGGAAATTGCTATCCTGCAGAAGCCAGGGCCCAGCACTTCTCACAGACACCCACAGCAGCAGCACGGGCCGGAGGGGGTGGGGGTGGGGGGTGGCAGCTCCATCTGTGTTTTCTCTGCCTCACCCCTGAGGCACTTCCATAAAGGGCTCCCCCCCCACACACACTTCCTTGAGTTTATAAGTTTAACTTCCAATCACCGGGGAGGCAGCAGCCAGCCATAAGAGAACCAAGCTGAAGACAGAAGTAGCCTCAGAAATCCTGGATGTGGGACTTACTACATCAGCTCAATGAGGAAACAGGAAAACACAGTTGGCAGGGAGCTCGGCCACCCAGTGAAAAGATAAAAGATAAAAACCAAAAACACCAAATGGGACCTGTGGGTTGCTCAGGATTCTGCTCAGAGCACAGCAGCACCAGGGGCCATGTTAAAACTCATGGAGGGAATTAGAATATGAACAGGCAATTTATTAATATTAATAGCTTAGGAAGGACATGGCCTCTGTGGTAGTTAAATGGGGCCATGTGTTTCGAGCAATGAGTTTTTTAAAGCATTTACAGATGTGCTATGACAAAGTTTGCAGATTATTTTAAATAATAGAAAAGTTATACCAATAATGATAGAATATACAAGGTCATTAAAATTAGCTGGATAAGGTCTGGGTGTTCATTATGTGTTTGAATTTATTTTCCCCCATATTTGAAATTTGTCTAATAAAAACCTAACATAAATGAATATGAGTTAGATAGGTTGTTTTATAGAGATGACATCATTTTAGTGTTTTGAAAAACTGGATAAAAATGTATACAAATGTACCCAAAGGCATATTATTAGGGAATTAATCAACCTAATTATTATAAAATGCAAATCTCTTCTTAATGCCTTACTCGAGCTACCTCATAAATGTAACACAACAGCCGGTTCACAAGTATATTGGAGAGGGGGTTCCAACCACCCTCAAAATGTTCTTGTGGGGATCTGCTGAAAGCAATGCTTTATAAACTGCTTGCTAAGACAGAAACATGACCTAAAGTTTTCAGCTAAAATTGACTATGGTCTTATAATTAAGCTCCTAATAGCAATAGATATATTCTTCCATCTAAGAGTGGGGTTGTTTGGGATCGTCCATGTCGCCAAACATGTCCAATTCGTCTTGAATCCTTCCTAGATTCAGAAATTGGGCTAAGGTAGTTTCTTCCCAGAATTATCTTACCAGAGACGTGACTGTCTGTGTCCAGTTGCAGGGCTGAAATTAAACAGATGCTCTTCTAACTTCCAAATCTTTTCCTCAGCCTCTGCTGCATTTTAAGCCATGTGTCTTTTGGTTCCATGGCCACTGGGGCAGATTGCTTTCTGTAACTTGCTGCCTGAACACTCACTAAATATGAGACCAAGTTAATCAGAAACTAATATTTCTCCCAGGCAAATGGACAGAGACTCTAAGTGTTATTTCCAATATATATATATATATATATATATATATATATATATATATATATATATATATATATATATATATAGTATAAACTAAATAATGGATAGCAAGACTGCCCCAAGGAAAAGGAGTGAGGGAAGATTAGAGTAAGAAAAATGCCTTGGCTGTGATATTAAATGGCTTAGAAATAATAGAGTCAAGAAATAAACTTGAACTTTGTCCAGAGATCTCAATATCATCTATTCAAAATATACCAGAGAACACTCTACATCAAACTTACAAAGCGTCTGCAAAGACTGGCCTTCTTAGCTCCTCAAGCTGCTAAAAAGAAGCTTAATTCTTCCATTTCTCTACTATGCTCAGAGGGCCAATGTCTCTCCTGACCCAGCTTCTCTGGCTTTGGGGATGGCAAAGATGTGTCAGCACCTGCCACTGGATGTCTTTTCCACCACAGGCTCATGAAATGGGAGTGGAGGCAAATGGGACTGGGTTTCAGAGGGAGAGTGGTTCCTAGGGTGGGATTTAAAGACATAGGCACACTGCTGCCCCAAAGCTAAACCAACCAGGAAACCACACAGCCTTTGGTGTACAAAGAAATAAAGAGGCCTAAAGAACTCACAATGAAAGGACAATACACATCCACTCATTTCCCCACCTGTGTGTGTGTGTGTGTCTGTCTGTCTGTCTGTCTGTCTGTCTGTCTGTCTCTTATCTCTCTGTGTCTGCCTCTCTCTCATTCCTGTCTATCTGTCTCATTCACTCTCCCATCTGTCTGTCTGTCTCTCTCATCTCTGTCTGTCTCTCATCTGTCTGTCTCTGTCTCATCTTTGTCTCTCTCATTTCTGTCTCATACTCTGTCTCTGTCTATTTCTGTCTCTCTCATCTCTCTGTCTCTGTATGTCTCTCATCTCTTTGTCTCTCTGTCTGTCTCTCTCATTTCTGTCTATCTGTTTCTCTCTCTCTCTCTCTCTCTCTCTCTCACACACACACACACACACACACACACACACACTCACTCACACTCACTGGCACACATGTCATGCTTGTATGTCTGCATGCACAAGACTGAATGATACCTGCCCACTATCAATTCTACTTAGATCAAGGGACAATTTGTCTGTCAGGACACGTGTTTATGCTAAAGCTTAGTTAGGGCCCCCCACAAAGGGGATGATATGCTGGTATTTACTATACTATAAATTAAAGTTTAGAATACAAACATTTTCTTATTTATTAGAAATTTTATTAATAATTGTATAAAACTAGCATTACTTTCCACAAAAGAAGAGTGCGAGAAGAGTGAAGTAGCCTTCCTGCTTTCAGGATTCCCTTTAATGCTGGATAAACACAAACTGTTCTCACCTCCTGTTCTGTAGCCAGTCTTATAGAAGGAGAAATCACCACATAAAGTCCCCCAAAACAAGAGGACTAGTTTATTAGCCTTTTCTCTGGATACTGTTTTGAAGCCTATACCAGCTTTAGCCAGGGACATTTCTAAAGTTTAATTGTATAAAAGCTTTTAAATTATATATGTAAAAATTTTTCAAAACAGGATCTTGTAGCCCAGGCTAACCTTAATCTTTATATGAGGTCAAGGGCAACTCTGAACACAATCTTTTGGTCTCCACCTCATCATCTGCTAAGATTATAGTCACAACTCACCACACCGTGGATATTTTTATTCTTTATGCTAAAATGTATCATTCTCTCAGGCTTACTGTTCTATTCTCGTCCTTCAACTGTTCACATTTTTGTTATCTAGTATCAAAGATTAATGGATATTAATATTACCTGAGACCACTTAATATGTCAGAAAAATCATCAAGACAGTACAATCTCAAGCTCACAAAGGGAGGAAAGGAGTTTTCAAAAATTCATTTTTTTTTTTTTTTTAAATTCCAGAGTTCAGATTTTCCTCTTTGTGATCTTGTGCATTCCAGAAAATGTCTGCTATAGGTGCGCATCTGAACAACCACAGTGTGTCCTTAGGCAATAATAGTATTCTATTAAAGAGGGCTTCGCTCACTCTGTAACCCACAGCACTCATACTCTGTGTAGAGCAGGAACACCTTGTAGGAGCCCCTCCTTGATTCACCAGATGTCCATAGCATTGGCCCTCTAGAATGGAGGGAGGGGCCCAAAGGAAAGGCACAGGGAACAGCTTTGCTGCACTGGCAGAGGACCAGAGTTCAGTCTTCAGAACTGGGGTCAAGCGGCTCCCATCCATCCACCTATCATTTCAGCTTCTGGAGTTCTAACGCCCTCTTCAGGCTTCCACGTGCATCTGAACACATGTGAGCAAGTTTGCACACACACTAAATAAAAATGAAATACTTTAAAAAGAATAAAGCTGATACAACTGACGAATCGAGTTGTTTTGTTGGAAAACATGCTTTTAAAAATCTTCTTAGATACTGTGGGCACTGCCGTGGCTACTCTTGATATTGGAGATAATTCCTTGCCTAATGTTAAGGCGACAGAAGTTTTAGCCACTGTGGCTCTTGTATCATCAGTGCACGCTGGGAAAAGGGCAACAGTACCATGCCATCGCTATAAAAATATTTTTGACCCGTGTATCCCATGAGTGTGTTGTGAGGTACCCACTCCGATATTCTTTTTCTAAACATCTCCCTTCAAAGAAAAAGATTTGTTGCTGGGGAAGATTGTCCTATAAACATCCGTGGAGGAACAGAAAAGTGTGGGGTAATGACATGCTGTAAGAAGAAGGTGCCCATCAGAGATACGAGACTCTTTCCTTTCCAGGACTCAGAGAGGTTCAAGATGGACTCATGAGACGGCAGTGACAGGTTATAATAGAAAGGTAGGCTTTGGGGAATGAGCTGGCTGAAGAAATGCATGTTCTTAAAGGGTCTACTTGGGTGTTTGAAGCATACTGTGACATATCAGCTCATTTGATGTGCCCTGGATACGGAACAGGTCAGGAGCAGGGCTCTGACTTTGATCGACTCCCAGTGTTTAGTGAACATGGGAAGATAATTCCGAGTCTATCCCATCTACCACTCTTGAATTTCTTTACCTCCAAACAGAGTTCAGTTGGGATGGAAACAGGCTTTTCATTGGTGGGACACACTCAAGATTGGTACCCCAGCACCTCTGCCATTGCTGGAGTGAGTAAAGGCTCTGAGCACAAAGTTAGCATGGTCCCGAGGAAGGATGCTGTGCATTGTGGGATTGCATGCAGGTTTCATATGCTGCTGCCTGTCCCTCTTACCTGAACCACGGTAACAGAACATTGTCCCTCTTACCTGAACCACGGTAACAGAACATTGTCCCTCTTACCTGAACCACGGTAACAGAACATTGTCCCTCTTACCTGAACCACGGTAACAGAACATTGTCCTTCTTACCTGAACCATGGTAACAAAACATCTTCCCAGAACATCTTTTGCTCAAGGTTGGCAAAGAGCTTAGAAAGCAAAGACACCCAAGACACGATTGGGTTAAAAAAATAAATTCTTACTATATTTTTAAATGAATTATTACTCACTTGCTCACCAGAGTTTGCATTTGTTGGGGATCTCGCTTGAAGCTTCTCTTTGGAACCATACTGACTAATAACAAGGTAGTCAAGAGCAAAACCCCAAAATCCTCATTATCTCGAATTGTCTAAAGCTTCTGCTGGTTGAAAAAAAAAAAAACAAACTTTCAAAAGGAACAGTTGGGGAACAAAATTATTTCACCACAAAGCCTGGGAAACTGAAAATAAATAGAGGCAAAAAAAAAAAAAAAAAAAAATCTCACATGACAGATAAACTAATGGAACAGCCATTATCCAGATATTTTGGATTGTTAAGTTTGATGTATGTGCACAGCAAAGGTTAATTCATCTAATGATACACCTGCTTCCGAGGACGTAAGCTCTAACTAAGCCCTTGAAACATGTTGCCTCTTGAGAGTCTTTGTGTTTGGATATAGCCCAGTGGTAGAGTGCTTACTGACCAAATACAAAACCCCGGGTCAGATCCCTAGAAACACAGGCAGTGGTGGACGCCTTTAATCCCAGCACTCAAGAGACAGAGGCGAGTTTGAGGCCAGTCTGTTCCTTAGAGGGAGTTCCAGGACAGCCAGAGCTACACAAAAAAACCCTGCCTCAAATAAACAAAGCAAAACAATCAAACATATAAATAAATGTGTCTCTGTCTATCTGGAGACCTGGGGCCATACCGAAAATGTTTTTGTCAGCCTTCCTTTTAGAGGGACTGGAGACTGAAGTCAAGTCAAAAGAGAGATGTTTGCGCCTGTCTTGGACCCTGTCCCACACTTCTCGTCCTTGTCTGACTTTAATTTGTGTCCTTTTAATATAATAAGCCGTGGCAGTGAAGATAAAAGACTTCAGTAAATTCTGAATCCATCTATGCACCACTAAACCTAGGAATGGTGCTTAAGGGCTGGAAACTTGCAGCTAGTCTCTGATGTGTGGATGGCCTTGGGAACCCTCTGTTCTGTAGTTTATGTTCATGGTGAAGATTTATCGCACCCAAAAACCTCTATCCGGAAGCCGAAGCGAGATGAGAACCCCGAGAGCAAGGGGAGGGGACAGTAATCCGACCGTGTTTTTCTCTGTTGCATCTGGCTTCTGGCACAGCTGTCCAGAGACATACTGGATTGAAAACAGACAAAGCAAATTTACTACTTACACCTCAAGGAAACCCACTGGGTACCATGAATGCCATGTGCAGTTTGGAATCCTGGCTTTCACTTACATTTTGAGTACTGGAATTACTCACTGAAGGGTCGATCTGCCAGGTTGTAAGGCCAACAGGCCCTGTGCAGGGCTCAGCACCTCTCTTTAGGAAGCTGGTAGCATGCTGCTTAACTCAGAGAACCTGGGGGGCGGGGCGTTGGCTTTCAGGAGGAGTGACTGAGCAATTGTCTTTGTCATTTTGCCTCAGATAGACAAGCCCCAAATTTACAGAAGACGAACAGAACAAGCGACTGGCTGAAAAGGAAATTCAGAGTCCTTATCAGCTTAGGTGTGGGCAAGGCATCGGTTTCAAAGGGAGACATGTGGGAAACTGGCATTTCTAACATCTTAGAGATGAAAGCTATAAAAAGCCCAAAGAACAAAGGCTGAATTTATCTCCCCTTCAGGACATCGCTTTGGTCTCAGCAGCCCATGGCACTGTATGCAGCAGCTCAAGAACTCCAGCTAGGTGGGTCTCAGTAACCTGTGTTCTTGTAAGTTGGGGAGGCAACCTTGGAGTTCCAGGAACGGCTCTCGCAAAGCTGCCGCACTGTGAAGGAGGAAATGAAAGCTGCCCAGGCAAGCTCCGATCCTCTTCACTTCAGAACAGATCACGAGTCCAGTGCCCCAGCATGCCAGAACTCTCTGCTCTAAAGCCAAGTGGAACGCTGAAGGAATCCGGTCCTCTCTGCTTGGTCTCTGCAGGGATTTGGGGAGACGCAAAGTGGCTCTTATGTTCCACCATGGTCCCCACATCTATTTTATCTCTGACTTTCCCACCTTCTCTGATGCATCCAATCATTTAAGACCCCCTTTTTGTAAGTCACCAGGGAGCCCTCTTCACGAAAAGCTATTTTGCAAATTCCTAAATATATGTCAGAAACGGTGGCATCTCGTTCCATTGAAGAACAAGCCTCTGTAGTTTATGAATCTGAACACACTTCCTCAGTCATGTGGCTCCTTGCAACTTGACAAGCTTGTGCAGGTGTGTGTCCGTCCATATGTTTGTGTTTCCAAAGTGCTTTTTCACACATGGAAGAGGCAGGCAAACAAGGAGACACCTGGGCTCCAGTGGGACTCAACACACCGTAAGAATCTGTCAAATGCTCCTGGATTTTCGGCAGCTTCTCTTGCCTTAGATCTATTGCGAGAAAACAGATCTTCCATTACACAGACAAACCTTCTCTTGGTTTCTTCAATTCCCATCTGTCTCCCCACCTTCATCCCTTCCATCTTTGCCTTCCTCCCTCCTGTTCCCTGCTTCCTTTTCTATTGTGACATGCACCCTTCCAAAATGCTGCAGAATGAACTGAATACCTGTGGCTTTTCTAAAATCTCAATTGAGTTCTTTATTATTCAGGGAGTTCAAATATAACCAAAGGCTATCTAAGTAGCCAAGAGACTGACATTAATCCATCAATAGAAGAGTAACAGAGAAAATGAAGAAATGGGGGAGTAATAGCTCTTAAGAAACTTAGCATCTAATGGCTACAGAGAAATCTAATCCAGTACTAAGAACATGCTAGTGTAATATTACACGTAGATGGGGCAGGTGCGTAGGATCTGAGAGATACATCGATGGAAATACAAGGGAAGGAACAGAGGAAGTTGTATCTCAAGTGATACCTAAGAACTGAGTACGAATTACAGGAAGAAGACTGAGAAACGTGTCCCAAATTGGAGGTATTTGGGATAAAGGAACAGAAACTTGCAGGCATACTGAAGGCTGCAGAGGAGGATAAGGGTAGAAGTTGAGGGGGTTATCACTGAGGGTTTAGGTTTTCTTAAACACCCACCTAGATGAAGATCCGGGAGTATGTCTAAATATCAGTGGGTTTTGACTAAAGAATGCATATGGATTTAAAAATCCTTCAACACTTAACAAGGATGTTCACATCCAACTTAATCCCTTTAACTGGGCTCATATGGCACCAGCATAGCACCAGCAATCAGAGATCTAATCAAGAGAAGCCTAAAGTTCAAAACTGGGAAAGCAGTCCCCAGTATAAAGCATGACTCATAGACTAACATGATCATGAGCCTGATACCTCTTGATAATTATCTCTTTACTCTCTGGCATGATGTTTAATCTACAGTGTAGAAGATTCAGGTTCAATAATTAAAGGGGTATAAAGATATTTGATAAGCAAAGGCTGTTTCATTCACTGGCTTTTCTTCATTCATTCAAACTTTATTCACAGAGCAGGTCAACCTGGGAGAGAAGGCACCTGTCCTCACTCAATAATTCAGTATGTACATGGTGGGATATTGGACCACAGCACACTTAACAAGCTTAATACACATATAGTGGTATCAGGTGACTGCAATATCAGATGCCTAGCACAATAAAGATAACCAGGCAGTGCTAATTGCACAAGAGCCCTGGCTTTCCCAGATAAGAATACCTTAGAATACAGTGGCAGTGTCAGGTTAAGCCTAATAAACTATATTATACTTTATTTTATCAGTCTACTGATCAAAGTATGTATTACAGGACATATAAAGCTGACAGTGGAGAATGGAAGAAGGCCAGGACATTCTGATGCCCGGTTAATGAGATTATAATCTAACTTAAATGATCTAAATGTGCAAAATAGTAAAATAAGCGTCAATGAAAAGTTTGTGGCCTGGATACGTGAACGGAACAGCTAGTAGGCTCTTCAGAGGGCAGGTTGGACTTAGGGCTGAAAAGATAAGAAGTTGAAAGATTCAGGGATGACAGTTAAGTAGAACAGGGGAAGGCTGGTAGTAAAATAGTGTATCTTTATTTCTTTGTAAAAGGTAATAATCTGAAATTAATCATGTGTTTTGGTTCCAAGTCATACACACCAGTATCAGCACGGCCATGACCGTCAACCATTCAAGTTCTCCCATTATTGTGAGCAGACTCAGTAATCTGATGGTTATTATTTGGTGTTTTCTATGAATCTAGTCTCATACATCATCAAATGAAAAAGGAGACAAGTGGCTCTGCCCCTGACTTCTCTAACACTGCACTGAACCTTGTCAGTTAATGACATAAGATTTTAGGGTTCTAATAACTTTCGTGGAACCATCTCATGGAACTGTCATGCCTCAGAAACTTTTAGACCATAAAGTAGTTTATGGATAGTCTGAAGTTTCTTTGTGCATCCTTGTAAGAACATTTTTCGCACAATCAAGTGATCATAGGGATGTTTTCTAAATCTTATGACCTTTCAAAGGGCATCTGTGACACACACATTATCCTCTGCATGACCCTTGATATGTTCTCTATTTGCACATCTGTCCACGATCCACTCTTATGTCTCATAATTACTACCATTGAACCCAACAACATGACTGACAGTTTTTTATCAATGACTTTCCCCAGTCACTACCATGCTAGACACTGTCCTGTTCTCACATTCCATTCATACAAGGATCAGGTCTCCAGCTGTTATTGATTTGGACTTGAAATGTAAGAAGCCTGGTTTCCTTTGCAGTCTTTTACCTGCTTGCGAATATTTCCCTGAGCAAGACCTCATTCCTAGGATGTAGGTAGAAAGATGTAAGAATTTTAATCCGCTGTGTGTCGGCATTTAATATTTATTGTTTTACATGTAGAGATTTAAGAGAAGCTCACAAAAAGCAGCAACCAGGCATTTTATGAAAAGACTGTGTAGCTAAGGAAAGCGTGCCTATATTTCAGAAAGCCGTCAGTCTTTCTCCTGAAAGAGTACATTCTGAATCATTAAGAACTCCAGGAGAAGAAAATTTATAATACTATTTTGGGGATAGAGTAGAAGGAAGATAAAATTTAATGAACCTTCATTTTATGTAAATACAACAGAATGTTGGATTTATAGGACTGATAACATCAGGGAACTCATTTAGTTTTATATAACCCAAGGTCCCAAACTTAAGGAATTAGTCTGTTAAAGTTATTACCCTGTTAGAACAAGGGCCAGTAACTTTATAAAATATGTACACCAGGGCACCAACCCTGGGTGGCAGAGAGCAGATGGAAATTTTGGCTGACAAAATATAGGAAGGAGACTTTTTTTTCCCAACAAATTAAATGCTGTGGGCACAGTAGTAATAGTTAAAAACAAGGAAGAGCATGGGCTACTTAGTCCTAAGGCCATAACATGGTAGAAAGCTATCTTTAGAATAGCATCATGTCAGGTGAAGGAAGATGACCCAAGAAATTCTGGGACTCATCTTCTGAGGACACAGGGAGGGAGCTGAAGTAACTTGCAACATTATTAGACCCCAGGGGAAGAAGGTAACTTTGTATCAAACCTGGGAATTTAAGGAATTTAAAAAATCCCTTGGGGCTGGGGAGATGTCTTAGTGGTTAAGAGGACTGACTGCTCTTCCACAGATCTCAAGTTTAATTCCCAGCAAAAACATAGTGGCTCACAACCATCTGTAATGGGATCCAGTGCCCTCTTCTGGTGTGTTTGGAGACAGCTACAGGGCACTCATATATGCAAAATAAATAATAATTCTTTTTTTAAAAAATCCCTCGATATTTAGATATAAAGACTGAAGATGGGGCTTAGAGATGAAAGTAGCTAGAAGATCAAACTGAAGAACTATCCAAAGAGGATCCCCCTGTAGGTAAGAGGCCAGCAATAGTCCAGGGACCACACATCTTTACTAGTGTTAGAGTATATGGGACCAGCTAGCTGCCTGTTAGCTGCAAGATAGGAGAGTCGGAACACTCCAGAGAGCCATGATAAAATTACTTCTTATAAAAGTATGAGCAAAATTAGAAAAACTACAGGAGTAACTTGGTTCTTAGAAATAGGAGTCATGGTCCAAAGGCCATGATGAAATCTTAGACAGAGGGAAGCATGTGCCATACAACTTTGAAATGAGTTTGAAAGAAAGAAGCTAGGGTGGGGGGATGAGCCAGATCTCAGATTCCTCTTCTACCTCCACCCTCTGCCCGGACCTCCCTGCTGACTGAAATATACCAAAAGCCAGAAATCATGGAAGCTTGCTTGCAGAGAAGAGAATAGAGGATCATGGGAGTAAAAACAGCAAATGAAGTGGGAACCATCTCCTCTGAGTATTAGACTGCCCAGGGAAGACTATTTCTCTTGCACTTGGCACTTCCAAGTTGCCAGTAGTTCTTAGTGTAGAGTTGACACCTCTTGGGCTTTTGCCAGTCTAAGTTAGTATATCCATTTTATTGGTCATCTCATGGTTAGGCAGTTGTATTTGTAAGACTTCATGGCTGTAGTTTCTGGAAGTCTAAGGAGACAAAGTCTCTCACCAAACTCCCTTGTCCTTGTGGCTCTTAAAATCAATCTCTATGAGAAAACCAGATAGGTTCCCGTAGACCTTCTCTTCTCTGTATTCCTCCAGACCCAATTCTAAGCCTCTTCCCTAGCACTGCAACAGAATGCTAGCTGCAGCCTTCCTTCCCTATATCTCCTGTGGATCCCACAGCCCTTCCACTTCCAACTTCCCTCCCTCTACTGTTTCTCAGCCCCCAGCTGGAGTAGGTACTCCTTGCTCAACCACATACCATGCATGCCAGAAAACTAAGTAGGCTTCCCATAGAACTTCTCTCACCCCCTGCCTCCACTCCTGTGTGTGTGTGTGTGTGTGTGTGTGTGTGTGTGTGTATCTGTGTGTCTGTGTGTGTGTGTGTCTGTGTGTGTATATGTCTCTCTGTGTGTGTCTGTGTGTGTGTGTTTCTGTGTGTCTGTGTGTGTGTCTGTGTATCTGTGTATGTGTGTGTCTGTGTCTGTGTGTGTCTCTGTGTGTGTGTGTGTCTGAGTGTGTGTGTTTCCCCAGACCCAATTCTTCAATCTCATCTCCAACTCTGCAGTAAAATGCCCAGTAAAATCCCATCCCCTGAAGATACCACAAATCTTCTCCTTCTACTGTCCCCTGACCAGACTAGACCCCAAACCCAGCAGGCACTCCTGATAACCTAAGAGCTACTTCTCCCAAGGCAACAAATAGGCTGAAGGCAGACCCACAGGAGCTTCTATTGCTCCGGAGATCCAATCCCCCTACTTTCATTCCCAGCTCTATAGCGGGAATTCTTCTATGATCTCCATCTCCTCCCGTACCTCATCTCCAGTGGATCACAAAGACCTTTTCCAACCTCTCATCCCCCAACTTATCCCAGTATCCCAGCCTCCAACACCAGCAGGCATCCTCTGTGAACACACCAGCTGAGCAGCTCAGGAAAAGAAGCAACACACAGTCAAACCCCATGTTCTCCAAAAATCCAGAGAGGAAACATAAACCAAGGAACAAAACATACATCCAACCAAGACAAATCCAAAAATCAGCACCTAGACACATGACCATCCCCAACTGAGATGCCAGCATAAAACACAATGATCACTCGAACAGTTGGGACATTTCTCCACCAGAGCCCAGCTGCCCTAACAGAGAAGATTTTGAACTTTCCAACAAAAAAAAAAGACCTTAAAAGCAACTAAATGGAGACATTAGAGGAGTTTCTTGAAGAAGAAATTAGTAAATCCCTTAAAGAAATCTAAGAAAGCACAGATTTGAAGGAAACAAACTGTTTAAGACCTGAAGGTGAAGTGATTTGAAGATATGGTAGAAGAAATAGATACACCAGTTAAAGAAAATATTAAATCCAAAAAAATGCCTGACACAAAACAAAATTTGGGACACTATGAAAAGACCAAACATAAATAATAAGTTTAAAAGGAGAAGAAACCCAGACCAAAGGGCCAGAAAGCGTCTTTTAAAAAAAATCAAAGAAAAAATTTGTAACCTAAGTAGGAAAATGCCTATGAAAGATAAGGAGTGTAAGAAACACCAAATATGTTGGACCAGAAAAGAAAGTCTCCTCATCACACGGTAATCAAAACACTGAACATACAGAACAAAGAAAGAATATTAAAAGCTGCAAGGGAAAAAGAACGAAGTTAGACCAATTACAATTACACCTAGTTTCTCAGTGTAGATTCTAAAAGCCAGAAGCACCTTGGCAGAGGTGCTGCAGACTCTAAGAGACCACAGAAACCATCCAAAACTATGCCCACCAAAACTTTCAATCACCATAGACACAAATAATAATAAAGATATTCCATGATAAGGTCAAATTAAAAAAAAAATCACATTTAGTTATTGTCTCTTAGAAGCCCATTCCTTTCTAATGAGAGACAGAAAGGGAGTCAAGCCTGAAAGGAAGAGAAATAGCAAGGAACTGGAGGGAGATGGGGAGGGGAAACTATAATCAGGATATAATGTGTGAGAAAAGAATCTATTTTCAATAAGAAAAAAAAATCAGTCTTTATTCTCCACTTCCTCATTGTTTTCCTGAAAGTTAAGTGTGTGTATGTGTGTGTGTATGTGTGTGTATGTGTGTGTGTCTGTGTATGTATGTGTGTGTGTATGTGTGTGTATGTGTGTGTGTGTGTGTGTTTGTGTGTGTGTGTAAAAGTATAATAAAAAATAGAAGCATACCACCACTAGAAAAACATACACCAGGACACCAAGGAAAAAATCAGCCTCCACTCTGCCAACCGAGTGAAGAAGTCTGGCAGCTCCAGAGATTTCATTCAGTTAAACCACGCTACTTCCCTAAATGATTAATAAAATAGATTCTGAACTCAGGACCAGAAACTGAAAAGGGTTGAGTAGAAATGTCTCACGACTTCTCATTTCTAAAGATGTTACAGTCTTCTGTGTTGGCAGGACGACTGCATATTTGATGAATTCCCAATTTATGTTAAGGACAAAGATACATCTATGTCTTCAAAGATGTTTCGTAATCATAAAAGGTTATTTGATAAGCTAAAGTAATAAAGAGAGTATTATTAATTCCTGAATGAGACCATTCAAAGTCTAAGAAAATTGTGTGCAAAGGAAAGGAATAACATACTCACAGGAAGCAAAACTGATTCCCACAAACATTAGGATCCACTCATCAGTTACTGAGTGGTGCTCTTGTTGGACTGGTCCTTTAAAAGGCTGTATCATGGGGTTACAAAGCTTACAATAGTCTCTGCCTTCACCATCACAGGTTACACATGCTCGAGTCTGCAGGTGGTGGCATATAGTGCTTTATTCAGATTAGAAAAGCAAAAAGATGCCTTCTGAAGTGGACCAATTAGGAAGCAATCCCCCTTCTGGGGACAAAACAGTCAGGGACCCCGATACTTGGGATACCTGGTTTGGTCACCAGCAAAGAAGGAATTTCAACTGTTACTGATACCTCTGACTGGACTCTAAGTATAAAACACAATCTATATAATCACAAACACATCTCTATTTATCCATCCAATAAATACACATTTTGCACTTCTCCATAATGAACAATTGCTTTTGCAGTATTTTTATTCCCCAATTTAGAAGAAATTGGCAACAGAAAGTTATGCCTTGCAGACATTTCATGAATCCCGAGTTTATCCTAACACAGAGTCCTTTGACATCAAACTAATGGCTGCCAAGAACTAAATAAGAAATTCAACAGGCCAATGGCAGTAAAAGTGAACTATAACCCTGCCCTTGAGCAAAACCCACAGAGTTATTCTCGTGAATCCACTGTCCCATGAAGGTATTTAATTCTGAAGCCATGATCCTCTCAGACAGCTCGTATATTCTTTTGCTATTTGTTGCTGTGTGAGCCTTCCATGGCCCTCTTTATAAAGTTTATTTTGGATCTCACTCCAATATGAGCATCATGTATTGAATCACTCTGGTGTTAGTCATTGAAAACATGCTGTAGGCAAGAAGTCCTATGATGTAGGTTTTTAGGACATAAGGTGGAATAGGAAACTTTACATCTTATGTCCAGTGGTTCTCACATCTGTCTGTGCTGCATATATACAATACACTGAGGCAAGAAATTGCTGCATCTCTGTCTCCTCATTTGTATAATGCCCTTTCATTATATTAACAAGGTTCACCTTTAGGTCTAACATATTACAGTGTTCCTATGATTAAAAACAGAAACTGCCTCTTCCACAGAAGTTGCTAGGCTTTCTGTTCTGAGTATTCTCTTAGGATGTCTATCCAGAGTTGACATTACTTTTTAAAGCTCTGTCCCCAGTCTCCAAAATCAGGCACCCCAATGTCATTTTCTCTATTTTCCTGTAGCTGAACTTCTCCTGTTGTGGTTTCCACAATCCCCTGGATGGAAGGGTTTTCCCTCTTGCCCTCTAAGCCACCTGCTAATTGGCATGTGATGGAGCATCCCACCTGTACAATACCACTCTCCTGCTAATAAGTGACACAAATTAAGGGGATCACACTTATCGTATATTCCACTTGAGAGTAAATAAGGGAATGTTTTATTCTGTGTAAGTATCTTCCAGCTGTAGGAGGAAAATGTTAATCAGACATTAAAGGTGCCAAGAAAAATAAATTCAGTGTGCAAATAGCTACTTTGAGTAATTAGCTATTTACTATTTATTAAAGGCTAAATAAGATCTCCCAGTTTAGCACACGACACTGGAGAGGTACTATAAGGGCTACCACAACGGGGTAACATTGACACATCCTTGAAGCATCTAGAAGTTTAGCCAAGCTCTTGTAGTAAGGGAGCTCAGTAGACTTGGCCTGGTTGGGATGGATGTGAGGGGATGGGGCAGCTCTATCATGGCGGGCAGACTGGGGTCATGGAAAACATGGAGACTGTTGGTCCACATTTCACTGCTGAGGGAATGCATCTGACAGCAACAATTTAGAGGGAAGAAGATTTGGTTTGGCTATTTTATTCTTTTGTCATTTGTGTTGAGACAAAAAAAACCCCATCATGCTGGGGAACGCAGAGGGGGGATTAGTTTGACAACCCATGGAGGACTGGAGACTACACCTGAGAGGAAGGGGCTCATGATCAGACACTCCACAGAGCCATGCCCTCGGTGAGCCACTTCATCTGGAAGTCCCTGCCACTTCCCAATGAGTCGTAATCAAGTTATAAAGTCATTCATAGATTCTGAGGTCAAAGTTTACATAGCTCAATCGCTTCCCCCAAAACCTTACCTCTAGATTCTGTTTTAGAGACTGACATCTGAGCTTCTCACGCTGACTGAAATCTAGAAGTTTGGTGAAGCATCCATGTGGGTGTCTTTCTGAGGGTTTTCAGGAAACTAATGGGGAGGGGAAGATCCTCCCTGAATGTAGTTGGCATCATCCTACAAACAGAGGTCTAGAAGCCCAAACCCCACCCCTCTCTCCTGTCCTAACACAAAGAACATACTGCTTATTTACTCCAAAAAATAACAACAATGGATCTTGCAACTTTGGGTTGAATCTGCTGGTGCATTGATGTTGGACAATTCAGTCTCTAGTACTAGGAGATAAATTTCTGTTCCTCAGATTCACAATCTTGAGTATGATGTCACAGTAACACAAATAGTCCAAAGTAAGCCATGGTCTATGAATCACCGTTGAGGTGATGTCTTTTTCTGTCTTAATTGTCCTCTCAGGACTTATAGGAGGTAGAATTACAGCATCAAGATGAACTTTAAAAGCCCATAGTGGTAAAGCACAGTCAGAATGGTGGCCAGGCCAGTCATGTGACTTCTGTTTTCTTAGGATTCTCATTGGATTAAAATAAAAATAAGTAGACTTAAGTAGATAAAATTTGAAATATGGAAATGGGTTTTGTGGTTTAAAAAATTAGCAACAGTTTTCCTCTCTTGAAGCTTTTAATACACCTTCTTTGTTATGTTTATTCGTGTTCTCCTGTGTCATGCCACAGGGTTTTCTTTTTCTGATCTCTGTGATGTGTGGTGCACGTCTTGTGTCTGTAGGGACATGTCTTTCCTTTGTTTGAGGGAGTTTTCTTTTAGGATCCTGTTAAAGATTCCATTTACACCACTGACTTGGATTTCTCCCTCAGCTGTGCGTAGAACTCAGAGGTTTGGTTTGTCATGGTATCCGACATTCCCTGTGTGGTCCTTTCTTGGGTTTTCATTTTCTTCATGTGTCTTGCTTATTTGGCCTGTCCCCTCTATTTTATCCTTGAGACCTGTTATTCTATCTTCTGCTCGATTCGCTCTACTTGTAAGGCTTTCCTCTTTGTTTTCTAGTTAGATAACTTTGTCTTCATTTCAGCTTGAGTCCTCTTCAATGCATCCATCTTTTTATCGAATCCTGTCTTAAGTCCTGGATTATCCTTGCATTTCCATTTAGTGTTGTTTGTATTTTCCTGGCTACCGAGCAAGTATTTGGCTGACGCTGCTAAAAATAGCATGTTCCAGGTCACGGGTTCTCATCCGGAATGTGCCAACACCTTCAAAGCATCCTGAAAGGGCTTGTCATGATATTGAACCCGATCAGGATGGAGAGGTGGGTGCTGGAATGAAGTTCAAGGTGAGCAAAGAGCAAAGGTTCTGAAGTCTTTGGTAAAAAGGACGAGCCCAGTCATTGTAGAGAGAGCTGTTCTCAGTCCTGCTGAGTAGATGATTAGCAAGCATCATGTCAGCAAGAAAAACTTTGTGACAGAGAATTCACACAGAAATAATAATAATAATAATAATAATAATAATAATAATAATAATAATAATAATAATAATATATGGCAACCCAAGCTGACATGCAGACAAAAATGGACAGTGCTCTTCCTCTACCTAAAAGTTTATTTAGACCCTCAGTTGATTGGAAAGTGGCCTTCATTTCAGATAAATTGCCCATTATTCTGAATCCAGGTTTTCTAGTGCTCCAGTTCCAGGCACACCGCAGAGCAAGTATTTTTCTAGGGATCCCATAACCTACATAAGCCCAGACACAAGAAATTAACCACAGTATTCTTTTTTTCCCCCTTTTGGTCTTTCTGTATCATTGGGAAGTATTTTCTATGATTTGTATGCCTTAGAAACGATCAATATTTTTAAGTGAAAATAGAAAGCTAGCTCATGTATTTCCCCCACTATTATTTTTGCTTCCTGTAAGCATTAGGATCCTCACACATCTCTGCACACTAAAATGAATAATTAATCTTTTTTTTTTTTTTGGTTAGTTTTTTTTTCTCTTTGAGCCAGGCCTTTTTCGAGTAGCTCTGGCTACCCCAGAAGTCATTGTGTAGACCCAGGCTGGCCTCGAACTTGGAGATCTACCTGTCCTGTGTCTCCTGAGTGCTGGAATTAAAGGTGTGTGCTATCACTGCCTAATAATGAATAATAAATCTGCCCTATCCTGTTTGCTCCTGCACCTGACTGGCTGACTTTCACTGTCACTGCAGTATTGAGCAATGTTCTGAATTATAGAACACTAAGGAGAGAGCAGACGCTCATCTCTCTGTCGGGGTGACTGGTGGCTGCTGCACCCTGATGTCCTCTATTGTTGGTGTTAACAATTGTGTGGAGTGTGATTTTTAAACTCGCTTTGTATGTATTTATTTATGGATGCATGGATGAATGGATGGATGAATGGATGTGCGTGTGTGATTTTGAACACATGTATTCATGTATGTATATATGTATAGATAAGTGCATATGTGTGAGTGTGGACACATGCATTGCACTGTGTAGCCACACTCACCCACACTCTGGTAGAAGACACTGTCTCACTAACTCATCCCTGGACCAAGATCTCACCGGAGAGGATAGCTGTCTGTCCGTAGGTCACTTCAGGGTGAAGACTTTTACTCTATGATCTCCTCAAACTTCATCAAGAACTGCCTTCAACAGGAACTATTTCAGTGTCTGGTGTATGACATGTGGCCGATATTTGTATGGCTAATCGCATAGTTAATAAAAAATATCTTTTTATTGTTTTCTCAGGGGGAAAAGCAGTCAAATTAACAAAGATATTTATTTTCTTTCCTTTAAATGATGTTTGCCATGTGCTTCTAGAACTGTATATGCATGTTTTAAAGAGGTTGTTTTGGTTGTTGTTGTTTTCATGTTTCAGACTCTTTCTGCCTTTATGTTCCTTGCTTGAACAGACTCAGACCCTCTCACTAAATTTAGAAACCTTGGGTCTGGAGAGATGGCTCAGCTGGTATAGGGAGTCACACCAAACCCAAGGACATGAATTCAATCTCTTGAACCTACATGGTGGAAGAAGAGATAAAACTACAACTTGTACTAGAATCTTCACAAATGCACACACAGAAAGAGATAGGCACACAGAAAGACAATAAATAAATAAATAAATAAATAAATAAATAAATAAATAAATAAATAAGTTTATTTATTTTTAAACCAGCAGAGTTAACAGGCAACCTACAGAATGGGAAATAAATATTTACCTGCTACACTTCAGACAATAGACTAATATCCAGAATTTACAAAGAATTACAAAAATTAAATACCAAGAAAGCAAAACTACCAGCCAAAACCAGGCTGACTATACACTTAAAAGGGGGGAATTAAAATGACCAAAAACTATTCTAAAAAGTGTTCAATACCTTTCCCTCTTTCTCCTCCTCCTCCCCTTTTTCTAAGTGTCTATACAGTTCATTTGTCCACTTATTGATGGGCAGTTTTATTTTCTTGATATTTAACTCTACAATTCTTTGTAAATGCTGGATACTATTTGTTTGGAGTGTAGCTGGACATTCCCTCTCCATTCATAGGCTGTCAATTCTGATTACTTTATAAGCTTTAGAATAAAATTAGTGAATTAAATAATCTTAGAGCATAGAACTGCAGTAAGAATCACTTCCCTGTGTGGAACCAGGACAGTGAGTGGCAAGTGAGCAGAGCGCATATTGGACCTGGACTCTGGACCACCACTGAGTCACATGCTCAACTTGTGTATCAGACTTTCAGCAACAGGGAAAATGGGGGGCAATTACAAATCTGCTGTAAACAGTTTAAGTACATGAAGTTCTTAGAGCGGTGACAGGCACCTTAGAAGGGAATTACTGTTAGCTGCTATTTTTTATATTCTTCTTGTTTATAAAAATGCCGATAATCCACTTGAGGTTTAGAGATAGAAAAGGGTTGACAAAAAGAAACCATGAGAATTCTAATATACAAACACGCTCACTGCCATTGTTTTGTTATATTTATCTTTAGCATGTTAGAAATTTTGTATTGACCTTGGTGGACATTTCTCAGGCCACCGTGTGTCTCTGTAATGGCTTGTCACCATTTCTCAAATGATTACCTAAGGCTTTTAGATACATTTCAGTATCTGCATTGGGTATGCTGGACTGATAATTGTGGAGATCTAATTTTTGAGCATCTCTGGAACAGGAAGTGGAACCTGGATTTCTTTATGGTCTTCACTGTGACAGAGAGATAGTGCCCTGTTTCCCGTCCATTTCATCTTCTAGTTACACAGACAGAATTGGGAAGTTCAGAAAAGAAATAGGGGCACAGTGCTCCTTTGGTCCTGCTGACAGGCCTTAGGAAGTCAGACATGGACTGTGGCACAGGCTCTTCACCGCTTCATCTTGTGTTGTTATAGTTTTATTCCAGATTCAGGCAGTGGGTTACGTGACACCACACTTGGAAGAATCACATTTGTGGCTCTATGTATGCATGAATGAACATAAGTATGTAATTGTTTTTCATGTGTACATAGAAATAAAACTCTCTTACCTGTCATGTAGAATGCAACCTTTATCTATGGATGTATCTCTCACTCCTCGTCTGCCTCCTCTCTCCCTCCCCCTCTCTCTCCCTCCTTCTCTCCCTCTCTCCTTCCCTCCCTGTTTCTCCCTCCCTCCCTCTCTCTCTCCTTATCTCCCTCTCTTCCTCTCTTCCTCTCTCTCTCCCTCCCTCCCTCCCTCTCTCTCTCTCTCTCCCTCTCTCTCTCTCTCTCTCTCTCTCTCTCTCTCTCTCTCTCTCTCTCCCTCTTTCTCTCTCGCCCCTCTTGCCCTCTCTCACCCCTCCCCTTCACCCCCTCTCCTAGTCTCCCATTCCTCTTCCCTCTCCCTATCTCTCTCTCTCCCTCTCTTCCTCCCCCCTCTCTCCTTTTCTCACTCTTTGCCTCCCTTTTTCTCCATGTCGCATCTGTTAGACCCCGCCCCCCATTTCCTTCTCAGAGATCCGAGATTTGCCTACTATGTCTGCACTCCAGGTCCTTCCTATGTATATATGTATCTGTGGAAAAACAGAACAGACTTGGTACCTTTTCCATGTATGTAAATTTTATTTCACACCTATTATTTGGCATTTCTCATCATCTGTCATTGCAGCATCATGTTTATGAAGTCTGTCCATGCTTCTAAACCATAGTTTAGTTCAGTTTTCTGCATAACATCCCTCCCAAGCGTACTTCACGCTTTGTCTCGCATGCCAGAGAAGGTCACTTGAACTGTCTCCCACTCTTTGCAGCCATCATCAGTAATTGAATGAAGCATTTGATCTTCGTGTATGTTTTCTTGCAGAGAAAAAATATATGTATTTGTACAAGTTTTCCCTACAGAAAAAAATCTAGACAAGATTTGCTGATGTTCGGGGAATTTTAAACATCATTTTATGATTAAATTTTTCTCCAACAGGGCTGGATCAGCCCTCATATCACTTGGCAGTGATGGATGATACCGTTTTCTCCGTGTTTTTTTTTTCCCTGCATGAAACTGTCTGACCTTGTTTGTTACCAATTGTACAGATGCAGGGTGGGTTTTATCCGTCTTTTCCCTCGGTTACTTATCAGTGAGATTGGACATCGCTCTACGAGTTTCTCAGTCTCACTTTTAACTCTTAAAAGGAGATCATTTATTTTTTGTGCCTATTTATCTCTGCCTTTCTGTTGATTATTACACATACATACATACATATTATATACACATATACATATTATGTATATACCCACATACATAAACATACATATTATGCACACATACAGACATATACAGTTCTTGGCGTTAACTTCCCCACATGAACTCACTTCCTAGTATTATGTTCTAAGCCATGGGCGTACTAATGGTAATAGCAGTTGCGTCTTAGGCTTTACTGGAAAATAATCTGCCTAAGAATAACCCCACAGATGGAAATGGAATGGAATCCTCCATTGTATGCTCTCAGGTGCCACAGGAAATAGGAAAAGGTCCATTTGGACCTTTTCATGTCATTTCTTCAATAGTAATGCTTTTCTTTTTGTATTTATTATTTTGTGTGCATATTTGGGTTTTTTAATCTTCTACCCTCTTTATTTTTATTATGGTCTAAAAACTTGCAAAGAGACACATCATGCATATTTTTTCTGAATTTTGAAGAATTTGAGAGCCAGGCATTGTGATCCATGCTTATGAGCCCAACATTTGGGAGGCAGAGGCAAGAGATGAGCAAGTCCATCACTCTGAGACGCGGTACAAGTACCAAGGGATCTGTGGCCTCATCTCAGAAAGGGAGAAGAGCACTTGCTTCAGAAGTACAAGGATCTGAGTCTCAGTCACCAACTTTCAGGTAAAAGGCCAGTGCAGAAGTGCTTAGGGATGGGTGGCAGGAGGGGTAGAGATGTGGGGATTCCAAAAGCTTCATGGCCACCCAGTTTAGATGAAATATTGAACTCCAGGTTCAATAAGAGAACCTGTCTCAGAAAATAAGGTGGGGAATGATAGAGAATGGCACCCAGTGCTGGCCTTTCCTTTATACACACACATGAATGCACACACACACACACACACACACACACAGACACACACACACAGACACACACAGAGAGAGAGAGAGAGAGTTAGAAGGATAGATCCCTGCCATCCTGGTTGCTCATAGTTTGGGGTTAAAGGTCAAGCAATCTCAAGGAGCCTGCTGAAGGTGTGGGGAAAAATGGGCACACCACGGTTTTTCAGGTCTACGGCTTTTCTTGGCTCCATCTTTGCACCACAGTCAAGTTCCACAAACACTTCAGGCTGTTACATCTCAGTCTGTGTAATACCCGGACCTTTGTTAGTTTGTGGTCATCGATGAGACAGAAACATAGACACTTTAGATTGTCTTTAAAGTACTGAAGCAGAGCTGTCCAGGATGTGCACAGGTTGTGGTATAGGGGGTTTTTGTTCTCAGAAATAAAACCTCTCTTTGTATGTGAAACTAGGTGTGACACTCCTGTCCTGTGAAGCAATCCTTTCATTAACCCACAGGAAGTAAAATGATCCAACTTAAGACTTGAAAAGGAACTAGGGACACAGGGCCCAAGACAATTCTGCCACATCCTGGTGCAACCAGAAGGCCCTTAGGGGCTTGCATGCTACCCTTTCCAATTCCAGAAATCTGAAGCCTTCTGGTGAGACCTTCCTGGTTTACTATTGCCAATACCAAAGGGGAACATTGGTAAGACTGGGGCTCAGCATTAGAGACAGGTTTACCCAACAGGTGCCAATTATCTCTCCCAGCCTCAGTTCTAAAAGTGAACAAGGCAACCCTGGACCCCCTTTTGTTTATTCCTCAGCTGAATTGACACTCCGGAAGTAAAGAAGGCTGTTGGGATCTCTATCAAGAGTTAGAGGACCCACTATCTTATGCAAGTATCTAAGACTCCTAGGCATTTTACTTTAATAGCTCTGAAATAGAATTATTCTTAGAAGTCTTTGTATTTTGTTTTATATCCTTAGCAATCTTTATTGTTTGACATTATTGGGTCCAGTCGGGTCCAGTAACTTTGAAAATATTTGATCCACTTCTAAGGACATCTGGAAGATTTTTTAAAACAGAATTCTCTGAAATCTTGTCATTGGAGTTTACCCTAGATTGATGTATATAATATTTTTCTAGATTGGTGCATATAAATTTTTTCTAGATTAATGTATATGTTGCTAGATTTTCTAGATCGACGTACATAATATTTTTCTAGATTTGTGTATATAATATTTTCTAGATTGGTGTATATAGTATTTTCTAGATTAATGTATACAATATTTTCTAGGTTAATGTGTATAATATTTTCTAGATTAATGTACATAATGTTTTTCATGGCAAAGCTTAGTATGCATGTACAGTTATCATTCATTCTACCCTAAACTTGACACACACAAAACTGTGAATCCTTAAATTGTATAGTGTGTGTTAGATTCATTTACATGTACACATATGCACACAGGAGTGTTTAAGCATTCACACTTACACAGCAAGCAGCTCACCCACTGAGACAGCTTCCCAGATCCAAAGCATACATTTTTACTCCAATTTCTTTTGCATTGAGAAACCTGAGGGACTGGGAAAGTAACAACTTTCCTGAGGCTTCATAAACATCTATTTTACCTTAGCATCATCTTGGTTGAGAGATGTTCCCACTATGGCACTTTCCTGTTTGTCACGTGTCCTTGGAAACTGGGCAATTAGCAAATGCCTCCAGAACCCACAGCTCTGCCCTACCTTCCAAAAGGCACTGCCCTCCCAGTGCCTGTTTAATAATCCCATTGCGAAGGCTTTGGATCTGGATCATCCTGGTCCTTATAATATTCCCCAAATAACACCTGGAAATGATGACTGGAAGGGAGGTGAGTAGATCTGAGAGACCTGAGCTGGTCCCACATC
Source organism: Micromys minutus (assembly GCF_963924665.1). Lineage (NCBI taxonomy): Eukaryota > Metazoa > Chordata > Mammalia > Rodentia > Muridae > Micromys > Micromys minutus. The sequence continues at coordinate 105,971,465 of NC_137969.1, forward strand.
TCCCTCCCAATCATGTCTGATTCATGAACAAAGCATGTGTAGATTTTAGTACCTTTTTTTTCTAAATAGAGACCAAAATAATGAAAGGTCTGGGCTGGATGCTCCAATGGAAAGAACAGAAAGACTGGAATAGATTGTGAAGATTCAAATGGCATCTCCTTTACTCTCTGGCAACTCAGCTGAAGTGTGTAATTTGAGGTAACCTGGGTGCAAAGCAGTAGAACTGGTCAAGGTTAAGGCCATGCTCTGCCTCATCTCCTGCTTTCTTCTGTGGAAACCTTTACTAACTGATCAGTTTTGCTTTCCCACTGAATCTCAAAGCAGAGATGAAAAGGGTTCACTTTGAGCCTCTAGATAACTATGACCCAAGGGTAAAGTGGGTGAGCGCCTGGATTCTCATGTAACCACCCATGGCATGGGTCACAGCTAAAGTCGGTCCGCTTTAAGCCAAAGATGTATCAGTAGAGACCAAATAGAGTAATAATCTGAGGGAAAGCCCTCATCCTGAGCTTAGGACACACTCATTGGGAGTCAGAGGAAGACCTTTCCTAAGAGCTTTTGCTGGAGGTGTTCATTTTTACCAGTGATATTGCTTCCCATTTGAAAACCTATATAGTGCCCACAGTAGGAAAAGAACAGAGATCTCTGTGGACAACTGTCAGTCAGGTGGCGTGAAGAGGTGTACGAACAATGCTCACAGAGAAACAAAACCCATAAGAGAAGCCTAGTAACAAACATGATCTCATATCAACTCCCCCGCCTAGGTAAGGGTCAAATAACCACGTCTCTGCTCAGTGGCAGGTGGAGTAACCACCCCAGGGGCCACCAGGGCCTTGTTAGTGAGAGAATGCCAGGCTGCTTCCTCTGTCCCAGTAGCCCCTTCCTCCAAGTCACATGTGCTTCATCTTCATGGGGATCTTCAAAGAGACCTCAAAGCCAAGAACCACTGTTAAGGAAACCCACTCTTTGGAAGGTGGCTTTTGTCCATCCCTCCAGGGATCAAGAACTTCCTTCAAAAAAGTCTACACCACCATACACATCAGTTTCTTGATATTAAATGGCCCAGCTTAGTAAATAATATTACCCGTGCTCAAGCCAGAGAGGTATGTTGGGAATCTGATTAAGGCTTTGAGTTAAAGCATTAAGCAAGTGGACGTCTAAGAGTTCTAAAAAGTTCTACCATGCAGCTCAATTCCCTGCAACCTTCTCCCCGACCCCCACCCTTGTCAAACTGAGAAAATCCGTAGCTGATCACGCGCTCACGTGCTGAATGGTTCCCATGGGCTTTATAGTTAGTTCCCTTTGCTGATAATCTAAACTTCCTGCCACCTGTGACCCAGTGGGTGTAAGTTGTTTGTTAATCGGCATGAGACTCTCACCTACTTAGCCCTGGATTTGACCCTCCGCTGCCTCCTCTACCAGAATCCGATAATTTCCCCTGAGTTCTAGTTACAGCGCACACCTGGCGTCTCCTCTGGTCTCAGAAGCCTCCAGCACGGACGGCATCCACCTGTGTGCTTGGGACACAGGGTGCTTTAAGGATGAGAAGGAGCCACAAAGCACAGAATTTGAGACTCCCCTGTCCTTCCCTGGCACGTGTACCAACGTAGAAAGCCTCGTGTGTGCTTTGCCTGACAGGCTGAAAGCACCTTTGAGGTTCAATCAGCAGAGATGGGTGAAAGGGTAACACACTGCTGCTCACAGTGGGAATCCTTATCTCCGGGCTCCTGCCGCCAGAACAGCTATGGCTGGGCGCCTTGCAATTTATTTGTCTGTAAGGAACAGGGGTCAGGGCAGTCTGTGGGTTACTGCACATAAAAACACTGCATTCTCTGCCCAACAGTGATCCCTAAACAGCATGTCACTGAGGCTTTGACAAGTGTGAATACTTTTTTTAGGGGAATACACACCTTTAGTGTTCTGTTTCATAGTGATACAACGCCTCAGTTACTAATGCTAACACCTTGTTTTTAAAAGTCTTTGATACTTTCGTCTCAGCCCTAATAATTTTTATATAAGTCCATGTTAGAAATAGAAAATATTCAGAGCTTACAGTGTCCTGGTCTCAGATACATAGAAAATTCATGTGCAAACACCTGATGACTTTTATGTGTGATAAAGACATACTTTTATTTTTCATGTTTTTCTTTTTTCCAGTCTAAAGCTTTGTTATTGTTTGACAAAATCATACATTTAGACACTGGATTTTAGTCATTTTTGATCCCCTACCCCTGTCTTATTCCTTCTTTTTGTGTCTGATCTACAGCTTGACAGAGTCTCACATATTTTCCTCACTGTTTAAGAATTTCCCCGTGTATATTCATTATGTATGGCATTGTGTCCCTGTGTCATGTGAGCATGTGTGTGTTGAGCACATCCTGTGCAGCTTTGTATCATTACTTTGGGGATAAGAGATGTTTTTATCGCCCCAGTCATAGAACTATCATTTGTCCAGTAACCAATGGTCAACTCTGCTGCTCCCCCAGCCCTTTGCTGGCAGCATTGATCTCTCTCAGTACTTTGTTGAAGAGGTAGTGTTCTGATGTGCACCCTTTCCAACACATTTTACCAGATCTTCACACAACTCGTGTGTGTGTGTGTGTGTGTGTGTGTGTGTGTGTGTGTGAGAGAGAGAGAGAGAGAGAGAGAGAGAGAGAGATGTAAGGAACTTTGGAATAAATAAATGAGCCTCCTCTTCTTATTTCTGATCCCACATTTTGCTTTGGTTTTTGAATTCATGCACGAACACTTTCCAGGCCTGCAAAATGGTAGGCTTCAGCACACCATCTTCAATCGGAGCCTGGACTTTGCTCAGCCTCCAAAGATCTCACATTCAGCATTCATAGCTTTCGACTTCAGACACATTGTCAAAGCCAACTTTTCCAATTTCATCTTCCTCTTTCATGCAAATAGCACAGAAACGTATACTTTGGCATCCACAGAGGCCAAAGTCAGTTGACAAGATATGCGTGGAGTAGTTACCTAAAGCAGGCTTTGGCCATCAGGAGCTTCCAACAGGCATCCATGGCCGACTGTCCAAAGGCTGTGGCTGCCGTCATAGAATGTAATCTACATTGTCCTTCATTTTATTCCCCTTCTATTTGGGGAGAGGAATTTGAGACAGGGTCTCACTATACAGAGCCCAGGCTGGTCTAAAACTCACTGCAATTCTCCTGGTTCAGCCTCCTGAGTGCTTTGGTGGCAGGTGTTGGGCCTCGATGCTAACTCACCTGCTCAACATTTCTACCGTTTTAATAGATTCCCTCCCTCCACTAGGCCATCTTGATAAAAAAGAGGCTGAGTCAGAAAAGTCAATAGTTTAGATTAAAAAAGAAGAAATAAAACCCTTTATTGGAAGACAATGATGTCACAAATTAATTTATGTTTCTAAACCCCTGTAATTCAACTCAGCCAGTTTTAGTAAATTGATTGATTGGATGCTGTATTTTCTATATCATGCTGGATATTTTCAGACTCTATAGACTTTAAGAATTTTCCACAAAGACTGCCACAAGAAAATTTATCAGTCACAATACATTCATAAGTCCTCATAGCTGATACATTTTATAGAAGATTCAAAGGATCCTTTTAAAATAATTTTAATTGTGTACCTTTATATGTGTGTGCACATACATTTGCACTGTGTGTGTGCATGTGTGTGTGTGTGTGTGTGTGTGTGTTCAAGTGCTCACAATCACAAGGTAATTGTGCGTTTCTCAACTTGATTGCTGGGGAGCAAACTGTAGTATATTTAGGCGATCTGCCTGTGACATGTCACCCCGCTGATCACCGGGGTTGATTTGGCTGCTCTGGCCGGCTAGGCAAGTGCCCCCTTCGTCCCTCACCACCCCACATGGACCCTTCCCAAATCTGTGTACATTCCTAGGTTGACAGAATGTCCTGGTCTAAGGTCAGAGGTAGCCCAGTGGCTGTGCTCCCCTGGTAGAACCTTCAAAAAACCTCAGGGGGTCTCTCTAAACACAAATGTTCTTAACCCCAAGTCTGTCTCCATCCCTTGGGGCATCCTCAAAGACAAGGGAGTAGAAAGGTCGATGTGAGTCTGAAAGATGATGAATTCACTGAGGATGTGTAAGTTGAGAGGCCCTTAAGGCATGAATAGAATCTGCATGTTAATAGACATGAGGGAGAAAATACACACATGTTAAGGACAATACAGCTGAGGGTTAAAGCAAACTTTGCATGGACACTTTAAAAAATATTTTTTTTTAATCTGTACCAGTGTTTTTAATCTACCTACACCTAAGTATACCATGTGCATGCAGTACCCATGGAGACCAGAGGAGGGCATCAGATCTCCAGGGACCGACGTTACAGATAGTGATGAACAGCTAAGAGGATGCTGGGAATTGAACCTGGATGTTCTTGACCCATGAGCCATCTTTCTAGCCCCGAACGTACACTTTTTAATAGTCCTTCCTACTTTTATTACACAGGGTTTGGGGTATAGGAAAAAGTCAGCTTCTAAAGCTTGTGCTTGCTTACTCCCCAACTGTCAAAATAATCTGAAAAGTATGGAACAATTTAAAAACAAGAAATAACTGACATTTTAAATAAGCTATGAATCCAGCATTTTGGAAGTATTTTCAATTTTGTGGTTTGAGATAGTATTTTACTACATAACCACGGACCACTGGCTTCCAGTTTTAGCAAACTGGGGAGAAAGGAAAAGTCCCTTAAGATGATTAAGGATATCTAAACGATATAAAATTTGTTTAATGGTGTGTTTGGGGGACACGCCCCCCCCCCCGGGTAAATTGGAATTCACATAATAGCAGATAGCAATTCTAAAACATGAAAAGGAGCAACTCGTGTGTTATAAGCAAGCAGTGTATGCCTTTCCACAGGGTCCTCGTTTACCTGTGGCTGAGTTCGTGCCTAGCTGATCATTCTACAAATGGGAAAATTCAGACCAAAGCAATGACAGTGCGTCTCAGGAGGGCTCAATGGGGTGCTGGGGTGAGGTGGGGGCGCGTTGAGCAACCACAGAAGGTCTACACCTCCACTTGAAACCTCTTTTTAATAGATTTCGATAGGCAAAGACTCAGTGCCGTGGATACTGCCTATATCAACAAGTGAGTGCGTGAATCCTACCGATATTTTAGTCAAGTTCCGATCTTAGGATCTGTGCCTAGTCCAGAACCCAGGTGTTTACTATGACGTGCTAATTTCCGCGTGCTGCAGGCTATGACAATTCTTGGGAAGTCCATCCTTCCGGTAGACTAAGGAGACAGTTTGGTCCTGCCTGAACCATTAACATCTTAATAATCAGGTCTTCAGCTGTGATAACAATCCGTCTTTAAGGAATTTTCTCTGTTGTGAACCTTATTAAATAGCGAGTCGGTTGTTGCTGACGTGTTGGTTTTTCAGGCCGCGTCACGGATGCGTCTCGCCCCCAGCTCTCTTCCAACACCCACCCCCCATTTAAATGTTCAGTTCAGTAACTGAGTTTTGTGCCAAGTGCTTGTTTACTGGTTTGTTGGTTTGTTTTCCTTGGAAGCAATTTGAAAACGGTTCCCATTTCCAATAACAGTTGATTAAGCTAAACACATTTTCTGGGCTTTGTTGAGTCCCACAGTCTGCTTAGCGGGGATAATTTACTACTTCTGAGTATACGAGAGGATGGATGTAGACAGCCATCAGACGTAAGAAAAATGTGTGCCCGGCATAGGCGGTGGGGGGGGGGTGTCAAAACATACAAGGTAGGTTTATATTACATGGGAATAATGTTTCTTACTATGAGTATGACGTCCTGCTTTACGGAAATAACGGCAATGCTATTAAGTCTACGAGAACGAAGGGAAATAGATTGAACATTAATCTTCGGAAGTACAGAAATTAAAAATGTAAAGCTGCCAAGGTGTGCTGGTCCATCCTGTGCCCAGGGAATCCAAACCAACATGGCGAGTGTAAGGACTACAAGAAAAGGAGGGGTTAGAAGGTAAGGTTAACAAAAAAAAAAAAAAAAAAAAAAAGAACCAATTTTATGTTGTAACAAGACATTCATATTTTATCTAGTAAAGTTAGTCAGGAGGGGCATGCTGGTTGATGTACATGATTGAAGTTTAAATGTTATTTTTTTTAATAAGGACTGTAAACTGTTTTGTAAAACACAGCTAGGCAAACGTTGGCCATGTTTTTAGCTTTGGCATCAAGACCATAAGACGAGGGAAGAGCACACAGTGAACACCACTGAAGGTACACACTGCCACCACATAAATGGTGATTACATGGAAACACTTGTCTCTGATTTTCAGTCTGAACAATGGGAAAGTGAGTGGTGGTATCAAAACCGGTAATCGCCAAATAACGCAAGGATAAAATGTTTTAATGGAAGATACTGAGATTCACTGGAGGTTATAAAGAATGGTGAAGTAAAAACACAAATTTCACAGTAAACTTTTGCTAAAAGAAAAGAGAGAATATTTAACAAGGTATTTTCATAGGTATCAAATGCCTTAAAATAGGAGCAAATTGATCTAATAATGCATCTCACCAGGACATCCTATTTTAATCAAGGGGATTCAAGGCCACCCTGACATTTGAAAATCAAAGCAATTCACTGTATTGACAAGATGAAAAAGAAACTCAGCCATTTCAACAGATGCATGTTCGCTCTTCAACACAACTCATTATGAAACCTCTCTGCCAATTAGCAAACAGGAACCATAATTCTGAACTGAAAAAAGGCCACCCACAGAAGGTAGCTAACATCCCCCAGCAGTGGATAAAAGATTGTGTTGTAGTTTCTTGAGATCAGAAACAAGGCAACATAACTTCACCACCATGCATATCTCTGTCAGTGGAGGAGTGTTAACACCGCCGACTGCTCTTGCTGAGGACCACAGTTGCATCTCTGCATCCACACTGGGTAGAACCACTGTGTCTTGAGCTCCTAGGGACCCAACATCCTCTTTCTGGTCTTTCTGGCCTTTGCAGGCACTACACTCACATGTACAATGCTCCTTACATGCACACATATGCACACACAATGAAAAAAACTAAAAATGAGTCCAAAAGATCAGATTCAGGCCATCACAACAAGACAAAAGCCAACAACAGATACAGACTGTACGGAGAGAATGAAACATCTCTTGTTTTCCCACCAGCAGAGGACACACTGCCAGAGAAGAAAATCTTAGGAAACTGCTAGAAGTGGTAAGCAATTATAAGAGTTATGGGAGGACAGGCTAAAATATAAATCATATTCCTGTATCTCAGCAGCACGTCTGAAAAATAAAAAACTTTAAATTAAGCTATAGTAGGCTAAAAAGAGCATATTTAAAAACAAGCAATGAGATGTATGAATGCATCCTTAAAGACATCACTGAGAAAGGAAATCTAAGATTACCTTCAAAATGGGATAATATAGTGTTTTCTCTTTGCATTGTTTTGTTTGAGACAGGGTTTCTCTGTGTAGCCCTGGTAATTGTGGAACTTGTTCTGTAGACTAGGCTGACCACAAATGGAGATCCACCTGTCTCTGCCTCCCAAGTGCTGGGATTAAAGGCATGTATGGCAAAATATTACAATATACAGTAATATTTTTACAGTCTGAAAAGTTTATTATTGTTGTGGGACTAACTAGTCATCTACATGATAAACCACTATGATTTAACCTGTATCTCATTCTATTATAGGTTTTCCTTAAATGACCAAGCACCTCTGTAAAACCTAGTCCTTAGAGAGGCGCGGTCACTGGTGGACTTGTCAGCAGGTGAGGCTGTTGGGAAGATCCTTCAGCACAGGTCCTTTAAGGAAATGGCCGGACCCCGGTCTCTGCCTCTTCTTGAGTCTCTTGACTTCATAGTCGTAAAATGGGATTATGTATATGACTATGTGTTCTCACCATGAAGTACTTACTGTGGGCCCGGGAAAACGGGGACAGGCATTTCTGGTCTCAAACATCCCTAACCATAAGAGAAAGAGGTGAGACCCACCATGAATGTGGGAGGCATAGGCAAGAGGTTCCAGACAAAATAAAGAGGAGATGGTGAGCAAGTACTAACGTTCATCCTTCTTTGCTTCCTGGCTGTGGATGCTCACACCTCTCCCACCATGCTCTCTGTAATGTGGTGGACTGTACCAACAAACTATGAGATCAAATAAACCTTTGCTTCCCAAAGTCCCTTATGCCAGGGACTTGGTTTCAGCAATGAGAACAGTAACTAACACAAGTAGGTCCTAAAGAGGGGCTACCTGACTTTTTTATACTTTATTATCTCCTTTGATAGGTTACGTGCTTCTATCCTCTTCTGATTTCAATACCACCCTTCCGGAATTTCACTACCAATGTGTGCCCTTTCTGTGCCATGTGTGGAAAGCCTGATATAATGGACAGCTCAACAAATAAAAGAAATGAAAAGGAAATTAACTATGAGTTTATCTATAAGTAGATCGTTGTAACGTGTGGTCCAATTACCCTTTGCCCTGCCCTGTCCAAGTGACCTTAGCGTCCTGTCAGTTAATTCAGCAGTGAGGTAAGAGCCTCAGTAACAGACACAGAGGTAAGGCAGAGTGTTCTGCATCCATTTGTGCAACTGAAAGACATCAGGATTAGAATACGTGTGTGTGTGTGTGTGTGTATGTATATATATGTATGTGTATGTATGTGTATGTATACTTACATGTGTATGAATGTATATGTATGTATATGTGTGCATGTATATGTATGTGCATGTCTGTATGTATGTATATGTATGTGTATGTGTGTATGTATGTGTATGTATATGTTATATATGTATATTACAAACTACTGAAAACCAGGCATTCCAAATCGTCCTTTGCATTGTCCGTATTTCACTTCTAAAAAAATCTTAACACAACACCAGCCTTCTCCAACAGAGCACTGCCTCCACCTGCAGTTAGAAACATACAATAATTACTTCCTGGTACATAATGGTTTTTCTCTAGAAAAGAACTTGGAAACAAATTATAATAATCAATTTTGAGTCCAATTTATACATCTCAATACTTTAGCCTGATGTCTAGAAGCAATTAGTAGTGTCTATATCTGTTCACAGTAATTGGTGCACTACAAGCCAGCCTGGGATTGTTAGAGTCTGAGGAATTATAAACTGAGATAAAGAAATGTTCCAATAACTGCTTTAGGGAAATGTCTCTGCTTGCCATCCTCAGATCACCTTTACACATTTTCCCTGACATTCCTCAGTAACTTATCTGAGATGTTCTCCTGATGGACTTGGGTCTCTCACAGCAGGCCTGGTACAAGACCCCTGTGAAGGCAGGAAGAAGTTCTTAACCAATTCCTTTTTAAAGACTATTTTCAGGGCAATTTTAACCTCACAGCAAAATTAAGATGCAGATAACAGAGAATTCCTGTTGTACATATTGTCAGTGCACTCACACGAACTCACCGTAAGAAAGCGTTGACCAGAACAGAGTGCCTGTAATAACTGATGACACTCCATCAACTCCATCAATGCACCATTATCACCCACAGTCCATAGTTTACATTAGGGCTCCCTCTTAATGGGCATTTCATGAGTTCAGAAAAACATATAATGATATACATTCATCATTACCACACAGAGGATTTCAGTCCTAAAATTCTCCTGGGCCCCTACATCATTCGTATTCTCATACTATTAAAAATATTCCCAAATTGTCAAAATTTGGACATCAGTGCTTTAACAAAGATTGGGTCTAGAAAATGGATGAGCAAAGCTGATGAAGCCTGTAGACAGTTGGTAGCTCTTGCTCATTCATACCTGTTCCCTTTTCCATTAAATCTGCCACATTAAGATGTCCCCGGTCTGTGAACTCAGCATGAGGCTCAGTTGGGAGAGCATTTGTAGACTATTCACCATGCCCTGGGTTCAATCCACAGATTACCACAAACTAACCAGGCATCCTGTAAACTCAGTGCTGGGACAGAGAAGAAAAGAGGATGAGACTTTCAAGGTCATCCTTGACTACATAGTGTGTTTGATGTATGCCTGGGCAACATGAGTCCACAGAGAGATGGAGGGAGGGAGGAAGTAGGTCTGAAATTTAACATGAGTGTGGGTATGACAGAAATAAGGCACAAATAATAAACCCCTGTGTGACATGTCCTGCTGTTGTTCTCCAATGTATAGCCAGGAAGTACAAAGAAAGGATGGTCAAAGTGACCATAGTGAAGCGTAGGTAAAATTTTCTCACAGGTGCTCAGAGTAACCATCCTGCTACGACTAAACATAGGTATGGAAATAGATGGCAAAAGGTAAGGACCAGGGTTGTTGACCAGGAAAGTGAAGTAGAAGCAAAGGGGCGGATGGGCACTACAGTGAGCCACACAGTAATGGGTTGGAGTGGGTGACATCTGCTTGAGTGGTGGTTTAAATAAGAATGCCCTCCCCTCACTCTCATAGGCCCAAATGACGAAATATTGGTCCCTGGTTGGTGGAACTGTTTGGGAAGATTAGGAGGTGTGACTTTATTGCAAGAAGTGTGCCACTGGAGGTGAACATTGAGGTTTCAAAAGCCTAAGGCATTCTCAGCTGTTTCTGATCTCTGTCTTTTACTTGCAGATAAAATGTAAGCTCTCAGATACTGCTCCAGCACCATGCCTGCCTGCCTGCATGCTACCACAGTCCCTACCATGATGGTTATGGACTTACCCTCTGAAATGTCAGCCCCTACTAAATGCTTTCTTCAGTAGGTTGCCTTAGTCATGATATCTCTTTATACAAAAAAGTAACTAAGACAGCATGTTTTCAGACACACACACACACACACGGTTATTCCTACTGGTCTACTGTAATATCCTAGCAATAGTGAGATTCCTCAAATAGCAAGCACATCAAATGCCCCAATGTCATCTTAAAGTAAAGTTACTTAGAAAATGGGCTATTCTAAAACTAGAGATGGAAATATGCATAGATGAAGGGAACTCTTGTAGTTGGAGGAAGGGAGAAAGAAGAGAATGAAGGAAGAAAGAAAGCAGGGAAGAAAAGAAAGAAGGGGAAGGGAGGAGAAAATCCTCCCCAAAGATGATAAAGCAATACCAATACTTGATGATAACCCAAAGTAAAATGAACCATTATTAGTACATGCTAGTACATATGTGTGTGGTTTTAAAATAGGGCATAAAATTAAAACAAAAAGTAAAGAATATACCAATATTGAGCAGAAGAATTCCAAATAATTCTTGTAAATCATAGCTAAGAAGACAAAGACTGGTTAACTTATAACACTTTATTCTTTGATTGGGTACTGTACAAAGTATCTTTTCGCAAAGAAAGCAGAACATAATAAGAGAGGAAAAAGAGTAATTTCCCAGTGGAAACTGAAAAACACTCAAGTGAATGGCCACCCCAAGGTCACTATTAGCATCAGTAAATTTTATTGACACTATATGACCTTGCTATGTCATGAATAACACCGTGCCTTGGATTTTTCATCACATTGTATTAACTCCTGTTTAACCATGAGGAAGAAACCAGATGACCCCAATTAAGGACCATACCACACCAAAAAAAAAAAAAAGAAAGAAAGAAAAAAAAAATCTTGACCAGTTCTCAAATTCGAGGTCAAGCAAGATGGCTCACAAGTAATGGTGCTTGCTACAGAAGCCAGGTGACATGTGTGACTCAAGGATGCAAGGAGAGAAGCAGCAATATGAAACCTCCTGGACACAGGCTGTGGCAGCCATGCTTTCACCATGTGGGTCCTAGGGATCAAACTCAAGTTGTTAGGCATCATACTAGAGATCTTTACCCAAGACCTCGCACATGCGTGCGCACATGCGCACTATCTTACATAGAAAGGCCCCTCTCTGCACTTTTTCCAAGCAGTCTCTTCTTGCTTACTGCACATCCTTCTCCAGTTTCTTATCAGAGACTCACTCAGTGGTACGGTCAGACAGGAAGGAGCACATAGAGCTCAGGAGCAGCTGCGTATTAAGACGGAGTGATAATTGGCCTCATATACTGTCATGTAACCTACATACACCAAGGAGATCTTTCTGGAAAGACTTTGTAAACTCAACCACCGTATTTCCCAACAGGTCATATAACACAGTCTTAAGTAGTCAGAACTCAGCAATAAAGACCCAGGTAAGTAATCATAAACTTGTCTTGAGAAGGCAGTGCCCCGTGACACTTTCTGCTTCTTGAACTTTGCCCCATTTGCTGATCACTGCTGAGGCTACTTACATTCTCCCATGAAACTGTCATTTTCTATTTTCTGGGGAAAGCCTGTAACAAACGAGCCTCCCATATGAGCTTCCTATTAAGACGCTAGAAAGAACACCATATCCCATGAACTTTGAGATGTGGTGGGGGGGGACACAAAACTGCATTGGTTTCCTTATGAATGAGGCGTGCCTCGACCATTTCATCTCCAGCTAGTTCTCCTGGTAGCCACCTCTTTAAAAAAAATCATTTAAATCAAGCCCCACTTCTGCCCACTGACAGACGAAATCGCTCACAGCTAATCCATCTCCTACTTTATTGCCCATAGAAATGAAGAACAGGTTGCAGGAAGCGCTGCGTACGACAGGAGGCTGGGAGATAGCACTCATCCATTCACTCACAGTGTACATGTTTGATCGTGTTTGCCTAATTATCCCATTAACCTGTGCCTAAAGATCCAATTACTCCAGCTGTGGGTGATTGAGGAAAGGGTAACGGGAACAGGAACCAGACAGGGGACATGCACACTCCTCATCTGTAACGCCTTTAATTGCGGGTTCAGTCTTTCACCAGGAAACCCCTATGGCAGAAAATATAATGGAAGCGTTTCAGGGCATAGCCTCCAAACTGAGGAACGCTTGAAAGAGTTCTTTCCTTCCATGTGGATCTAAGGGGTTGAACTTAGGTCTTTAGGGTATGGTAGCAAGTGCCTTTACCCACAGAGCCATCTCACTGCCCTAAGAACTCCTTCACTTAAGATCAATGATGCATCTCTGGGACACCAAGGTTGCACAACCAGCCATAGAAGATCTCTCTGGCCATGATTAAATACCTATAGATCCTCTGTCGAAGTATATCTTTCCTATAGAACACACCTATGAACAGCTGGAGTATATGTGAGAACCAGTTCAGATCCCCAGCACGGAACTGAACGCAGCAGCCCCCGTCAGGATCACAGCCCATCTCTAGGAAGACAGGAGACAGAAGATGGAGACAGAATTCTAGAAGCTCAGGGTCTAGCTAGTCTAGTGGACACAGTGGCAATGAAGAGACAGACAAGGTGGAAGATGACAATTGACACCTAAAATAGCCTTTTGACGACCACATACACCTACACACACACACACACACACAGAGAGAGAGAGAGAGAGAGAGAGAGAGAGAGAGAAACAGGCAGGTACACATGGGCACATAGATACACACAGTGTTTTAGATGTCTTTAAATGAGCAGAATTCTTCTGGTCTCTTTATAAAATTCCAAAGAAATTCCTAGGAAAATGGATGCATCTAGAGAATATCATCTTGAGTGAGGTAACCCAGTCACAAAAGAACAGACATAATATGCAGTCACTGATGATTGGATACTAACCCCAGAAAGCTCTGAGCACCCTAGAAACAACTCACAGACCATATGAAGCTCAAAGAAAGAAAGGCCAAAAAGTAGAAGCCTCAGTCCTTCTTAGAAAAAAAAAACCAATAAGTGTATAGCACCTCTCAGAGTGTGGTACACCTAGACCTTAAATCATTAATAACTCAAAAGGTAAGAAGATAGCCTTGTGGCAATTTTTGGTATTTAAAAGTCATTATGTTTAATCTATACACATCAAGAAAACTCTGACTATTTCCATGTTATGTTTTATTCTACATGTACTTTATGCTTATGGCAAGTAGTAAGATTTCAATGCATGCTATCAAACCTTTAAAAAAGTTAACTACTGACAAAAATAGATTTATATAGTTTTATGCCTAAATGCCTTTAAAAATTTGTACATGTATCTCTGCTTGTTTTTTTTTAATAAAGGTGTAAGAAAAAAAATAATTCTTCTGGTCTCATCCACTAATTAGTTGTTTTGTTTCTTCTTTTGTCAGATTATTGTTATTTCCAGTACTATTTGATAAACTTTCTGTCATCCTAAAATTTCAGGGATACCTGTTGCCTCGTCATCTGGAACCTTTGCTTTCCATCCACATTGACTTGAACCGATCTCAAGAGAGAAAACGGGACGATAGCATTCGCATGGCTTTCTCCAGGTTCGAGGCAGCTTGGCATATTACAGTTGAACCGTTGTGTGTCCTGGAGGGTAGAATGGATATAATGATAGTCATTATATATGTAATATATACAGTATAGTATAGTATACTATAATAATATAGTAAGAACAGCCAACGTTTACTGAAGGAAGTCTTCAACCACAGTGTGTGTATTAATGACCACCAGTCTTTAGCATCCTGTAAATGAAACAATATCACAGAACACAGTAGAGTTACACCAAGAAGTTTTGGTCCTGGTGATGTGGAGTAACAGAACCAGGAAAATAACCCAGCGATCAAAGAAAGAGGCAAAACAATCCTGAAAAATAAGTTATACAGCTCACCTTACTTTATGCACAATTTAGTATAAACTATGATGCCAGGATACGGTAGTTTTGTCACAAAGATAAACAAACAGGTCATTGAAATAGAATTTAGAGCCCAGAAATGAGAAATCACAAATAGAGGCAGTTGATTCTTGACAAGGACAAAAGACAATCCAATACTACGTCTTCAACAGATAGTATGAAACAAGTAGATACCCATAGGCCAAAGAAAAATAAACTCTATATGATTTGTTATGTGTGTGTGAAAACTAACTTAGTATCAATATGAATAATAACCTGAAATATCCAGTGAAAAACATTAAAAATACATAACATTAAGTGTGGGATTTAAAAAAAAATCATAAGGAAGGCTCTGGAGATGAGTCTTTAGACAAAGCGCCATATGCCGAACTCTTGACATTTAAAACCTGGTTAATTACAAACTATTCAAATGAAAAACTATGCTCTGTGACTCTGTGAACATCACTCAACAAAGAAAACATGAACTATTGAATAGAATAAAGTCTTGCCAATTACATGTATGATATACAACTTTTATATAGAATAATATAATAAATCAATCTAGAATCATTATTAGATTTTAAGACCTTAAATAAAAAGGCAACAAAATAAGCCAGGCATGGTGGCATGTGCCTATAATCCCAACACAAGGGAATGAGATGAAACCAGAAAGATCTAGAGTTCATGGCCTGCCTGGCCTATGAAACACTGTTTCAAGACAAAACAAATCAGAAAACAGAGAAAAGAAATAAAAACAGGCAAAAGTCTGAAAAGAAACTTGACCAAAATTTAGCAAATATATAAGGAAAATAAAGTGTTTAAAAATATTCGCTGGGGTTCAGTGGGCAGCCAGCCTAGCCTACTAGGTGAGCTCCAGGCCAATGTGAGGCACTGCCTCAAAGCTGTGACTGGCTCCTGCTGGTAACACCCAAAGTTGTTCTGAGATCTTCATATAGGTATACACACACACACACACACACACACACACACACACACATACTTGAAAAGTTTAAATTAAAATGTAAACATCTTAATTATGAAAGTAAAGGGAAACAGTAATCAGCTCAGGGATTTATAACTCCTTGTTCGTGTGCATGAGAACATCCTTTAGCACTGTGGTGTCTTGCACAATACATAAAACCACCCCCTCCCCCCATTTATCCTTGGTGACAATCACCAACCATCAAGGGTCAAATCAGAAGTAAAGTTCCCAGCTTCCCGTTTTCCTGTGCCACAGTTCTTAGATGTGCACAAGTGAAAACCTGCTTAAGTCAATTGTCCGTGTTAATTATTATTAGGAAGGAAAACAGTTTCAGAAAAGCTCCAGATGAAAGGAAGCTAATAACCCGAGATTATGCCTTTGGCACAAGAAGTTAATTTCCTGTAACAGAACCACACACCCAGAGGCAAAAGTGGTTTTGGTTGAAGGTCTGTCTCTCATGGGACGGGGGTGGGGGCCGGTCACCTGCCATGTAAGCTCATCACTACCACAGACTCTTGGCTTTTCACCATGTCCTGTCTTAATTTTCTTCTTCTCTCCTTTGTGGTACATGTGATAACTTCCTCCATAAGTTATCCAAACCAGTGTCCTGTGTTTGAGGGCTCCAGGGGAAAATCCACTGTATTAACTGTACCAAGTGATGACTCAGACACATGCAATTACAATCCATGAAATATACCTATTCACACTGTGGGAACCATTCTCTCATTTCTAATAAGCTTGTGGGAGTCTGATCAGTTCCAGGGACAGTCCTTTTGTAAGAATGTCTGCCAGAGAACAAGACGGAACATAAAGAATATGCATTGGAGCTAACAGGGTTTCACTAGGGAAATGTCTTCAAAAAGTCCTGAGACAAAAGTGAGCTAATTGACACACAAATATGTTCTGACATAGAGATTTAATTTTCTTGATTAAAGGAAAACTACTTGAGATAAAATGTTTGTTGGCAGAGCACTCGCCTGACGTGTGCAGGGTCCTGAATGTGATCGGCAATGTTTCAAGAGAAAGAATGAGAAACAGGGCAAGAAAGACATAACTACACATACACACACACACACACACACACACACACACACAAAACATACACACACACATACACACACAACATACACACACACAACATACACACATACACACACACAACATACACATAAACACACATCATATGCATACACATTAGACATACACATCATATACACATATAAACATATACATACCATCTATACCCATAAGAACAGTACAGACACACTATACTCACACATCATACACACATAAACACATACATACCATAGACACACATTATACATATACAAACATATACACCATATACACACATAGACACATGCAAATCACACATACACATAAACACTATACAGATACATTATATACACACACCATACAAACATAAATACACACACACCATACACATACACATCATACACATATACCTCATACACACACACTACACACATATAAACACATACATACCATATACACAAAACTATATATACATACCATAAACATACACCATACCCACACACATCATACTCACATGTAAACACACACCATACACACCATATACATACACAAATGCCATATAGTCACACTATATGCACATACCACCCACACACAGACAGGTTGGAGGAGGATTGCTTTGAAAGATCAATGGTTCTGAAATAGCCCATCGTGATAACCCACAACTACCTGTCACCTGACTACCTAGTCATACTTTAAGGAATCAATAGGAAAGACATTCTAAACTGTTCCAGGGACTTCAGCTTGAATTTGTTGAACATGGCCTGTTTGAACTGCCACCTGTTTGTGTACCTGTTCACTTATGTGAACTTCTGTCCACCTGTGCTCCTGTTCATTCATCTTTACATAGCCCTGCCCTTTCATTTCCAGTTAGAGCCAGTCTTCCAGCTCTGCTCTACCTTGCTGCAGCAGTCACTGTGATACTGCCTCTTCCAAAGACCAAAGCACAGACTCCTACATCCTCCCAGCTTTGGCCCCTTAGACTTCTTTGTCTCCATAACAGGTTAACCCCTGGCAACGTGGGAGCATCCAGTAAATAGATGCCAAAGACATCACTGTATATTGCCGGTGTGTTATTTAATAAATGATATGACTATGGACTAAAACATTTTCATCTGCACAGCACACCCATGGCACACTGAGGGGGAGAGAGAACGTGCTGTCAAAGACAGCAACCGCCAGTCAAGTTAAGAGTGACTTTGTTCTCTTTGCCCAAGAATATTTAGCAACACTTAGACATATTTTGGTTGACACAACTGGAGAAAGTTGTTTCTAGTATCTGCAAAACACCCGTCACTGCACTGGAAAATTCCACAATGAGGAATTACCCAGCCCATGTATCAGTAGATTGAGGCTGACGAACCTATGTGGAGAAAGACACACAGACTCTCTGGAAGTGTTGACTTCAGATGTTGCTGGTAGAAGGGACACCTGTGAGGAAAGAACAAAGTGCTACTATTCTGTCTTTAGTCCCAACTTGAAAGAACTTATAAACATCAATATATGTATGGATGCCACTGAAAGCCGTCTGTACGGAACATGCAACATTTAAGCAAACCCAGGTATCCACACAAGGTCACAGAATCATAACCACCGAGCCTTTCAGTTGCCTCTTTGTGGACATCCATTGCTCTCTGAGATCATTCTAGGAGCAGATCCTGACTTGAGACTATGGACAAAAATCTCATGACATTAATGTTGATAGAGGGAAAAAAAAGATGTTTAAAAACAACCAAGAATGGAAGCTTTCTACCTAAGTGCAAAGTATTAAGAAAGGCTTTTTCTCCTCCAGTAATGTATACTTCACTTCTGGATCCTAAACGTAAGAGTGGTTCACATTTATACAGAAACCGAATGGAGAACAATCTCCGGGGTACTTGGCTGGCTGCAGCTCAGCTATCTAACAGACTGTGGTATTCAGTGCAGTGGTACCACAAGCAAGCTGGGCTATATTTTTATTTGTTCCCATGTTATTTGAATGGGACTCAACCGGTGCCACTTTGATTAATTAATGTGGACCATTAGCTATGTTCTCTTCTGCATATATTCAGACTCTGAGTTCCTATCGAAGTCACTCCCCACAAACCACATCCAAGACAGAGTCATGCAGCCCAGTCTAGCCTCAAACTCTCAGTGTCCTTGAGAATGACCTTGGACTCTTTTCACTCCTGTCTTCACCTATAAAGTCCTACTATCTCAAGTGTGCTCCAGGTTTCTTGTTTCTACAGCCACTTGCTTTCAGCTGTGGTCAATAACAAGAGGATACAGGGTCAGGGATACCAGGCTTCTGGAAGACCTCAGTCTTTTTACAATTGATTTATTTCACATATATTTTCCTGAAATTCCTTATGACCCTTCTCAGTGACTGCTGGAAATTCCCTGAGAAGTTATCCCAACACAGAAACATGGCTATTCAGAATTTACAAGAGCATCCTTGATAGCCGTGTTTCATTAGTAATAACAGAAAATAATGTCCACACATCCAGACATATTTTAAGAGTGACCCTCACTATGAAAACTTGGTGGTTTTATATCTAAAAGAAAATGCAAGATGCAACATTTTCTTTGCCTCCAAGCAAAGTAAAAAATAGCTCAGGTTAGTTCTCAAATGTCAGTAAAACTCCACCCAATCTACTCTATGGAGCTCTAAGTTACTCTATTTCATCTAAGACCTCTTTTAAGCTTGGGAAATAACAAAGTCAGGGAGACCCTCAGCTGCTCTCTTGACCAAAAGTCCAGTTCCGAATCTTAAATGATCTCCTCCTGTGTTCAGTAGGCCATTCTTGCATACTTCCAGAGGACCTCACTGCAAGGATCCTGGGGCTGAGACATTTGCACCCAATCAAAAGAGCCCAGGGCCCAAATGTCCCAGTTGAGAATTCTTCAAGTCTCCCAACAGATAGGCCACCAGTCATGTCTATGTGACCTCAATGGCAGCTCACAGCAGTGTCAAGCCAGTAGGTCTTCTTGTTCCCTACAGTTCGTCTTCTCTAAAGCCATACAATTCAAAAGGCACATCTAGAAAAGATGTAGTAAAATACTGTGACCTTTATCTAGACTCTCAGATCTGGATCAGACCCAAAACAGTGCAGTGAAGATGTATCTGGATATGCATTTTGAAGTCTCATTTAATTTTTGGGACTGAGCTGGAGTTGTGTGATTATTGGATCAGAGTGATGTTTTAATTCCCTAACAAGGGACCATTTGTTTTTTATCTGAGAGGTATGACCTGCCTGAAGGTTCATCCAAGGGCAGAAAAGGAACTAATCCACAAAATAACTCAAAGGACTGAAGAGGCTCTTTGAATGAGAAAATCACACTGCTTTGCTTTGTGCTCAGCCTACAGAGCCCAACTTACTCAACGAACCAGTTATACCTTGATTTTCATTTTTGGCGGAATGCCTGCCAACCTCAAATGAAAGCACATTCCCCTTTCATATGCGCTCAACCATCGATTCCTCTGCAAACACCTTCTCAAAGAAAAGCTCTTTATCTGCCTTCATAATGGCTTTGGCACATTTAAAACTGAGAACTAGAACACCCTGGACAAGTCAAGTAACCAGCATGTGAACACAAAGCTGAAATGTTATAGTTAGTCTATACATTTTTTTATGGTTGAATCATAATTGTTATAAAAAATGGAATAAACATAAACCAAGAAACCACAGATTTCAACTTGTTCATGTTACAACGAGGAACACACATGCAGCAAATGTTTGCCATAAGGATCTCAGATCTTCCAAACACAAATAGTTTTGCTTCTGTCTACAGCCCCCTTTTAATACTCATTACTATTTTTAAGATTCTTCATAAGAATGTTTGACCTTGATCATACAGGAATTAGAAAAAATTACAGAAAATGCTTGATGTCCATCCTCTGCTTGGATGGTGATAGGTATGTATACATTTGCATATTTCACTTTTCACGCCTTTGATGACTGATATATTAAATGTACTATAATGTAGGTGTGTTAGAGGCAAACTCTCCATCCATTCGTGCTCAGTAAACTGCAACTACAGTCCCAGGGCGCATTTGGCTGCCATTTTAGACAGGATATACAATGAGCTTGTGAGATCATTCTACACCGGCCACTCTACTCCTCTTGCCAAATTAGACTTCCTAACTGCCAAGATGATAGGTGTTGCCAACTTCTTTCCTGCCCTGGAAAATCACAGGGCTTTGTCCTTTCTGATGAAAGGAAGGATTCATAAGCGGAATTAGAAGCATCTGCATTCCATTCTTGGCCTGCCTCTCGCCTTGAGAACCACTTTAGTGGACCCACAGTGCCTACGGGTATTCAAGGACCGGGGCTCAACGAACATCATCATAGCCAATGCTGGTTTTGGGGGGGGGGAATTAAAAATACAACCCGCTCAGAAGTAATTTTCTTCAAATAATTGAACATCTGGGAATTTCAGTGGGGCATTTGGTACCCGTAACATTTTCGGATTGAACATCTTCTTCCAGTTCATTACTTAAATCATATGCACAGAAAATTATAAAGTGAAAAGAGAGTGGCTCCTTCTCTTGGAGAAAGAAGTCTTGACTGAGAAAATAAACAGACCCAAGTGAAGTGTCACACCAGTCTTCCTGCTCACACTGCTCGTCATTGGTCCCTTAGACATTTGAAAATGTCCATGCCTTTGGACCAGAGCCATTTGGTTCAGGTAGCCTTGTTAAAAGGGGATTTGCAGGTCTTTGCAATGTTACAGCCCTGCCAAGTTAGAATAACTCAAGACAAGGTCAATGTCTAGGACTCTCTTGTATTAAATCAGCAAGTAAGCTTATATGCATTGCAGATTCCTTGCCCATGAGATCTCCTGTCTAAAGCAATCTGCCGGAAGGTGATAGGGTTGAAGCAAGGGCTAGACAACATGCATATGGCACAGAGTTTGTAATATTCTAAGTGGCATCCTCTGTGGCCCCCTGGGTCAAGGCAGGGGCAGTATTGGTAAATCAGTTGTTTAATCCATCTGAGACAAGACTGTTTATCAAAACTCTTTCTCATTAAACCGAATTCTGCTAAATAAAAATTCTTCACTGACTTTGTTGGCAAGAGCCATCCTGTATCATATGGCATACCCCACTCACACCAAATCAGTAGCTAACAGCTACCCCCTCCTGTGTCTCTGCTCTGACAGACGCTTTGCAGAGTAGACCAAGTGTTCTCCTTATGCTTAGGCACATGGTTATTAAGGAAATTCTGACAAAATGAATTGTAATTATGGAAAATTGGAAAAGTGGTGACATTACTCGAATATTAAGTCATAACAGAAATGACTAAATCACAAATGTTCAAAAAATGCAGAAATATATAATGGCTCACCTGCAATATCCAAAAGCCAATGTTTTCAGATAATAGCTGGTCAAATAGAGGGAGGGAGAGTTTTTTATGACTTTCTATTCAAACTTACCTCATTGCATTCAAAAATAAGGAACAAAAAGACTATCTAGTTCCTTGCCTGATTCTAAAATATTCTTTGCACTGCTGCTATTAGGAGGGGGGAAATAAAAATACATTAGCTTGAAAAATTAGAAAGCTTTCCTGAACCTCTGTGTTCTAAAACAAATGAAAGAACTTGAGAGTTAACAAAGAGTCTCCTCCCAAGCACCTTGAAGGACAAAAAAGCAAGTGCTGGATGCAGGCTTGGTCAGGATGCTTTCTGTATACCTCAGCACTGGCCTTTGGAGGCTGTCAGGTATAATAATCCTACTACAGGTTAGTGATGTTGACATTTCTCCAAGAATGTAAAAGAACTATAGTCATACTGATAATTCTACCTGCATGTGAATTTTGTTTCTTGGCTGGTCTTTTTGTCAAAAGATTTATTTACTTATTATATAAAAGTACATTGTAGCTGTCTTCAGACACACACATAAGAGGGCATCAGATCTCATTACAGATGGTTGTGATCCACCATGTAGTTGCTGGACCCCTGGAAGAGCAGTCAGTGCTCTTAACCACCGAGCCATCTCTCCAGCCCATGTCTGGTCTTTACGACTTCTGTGGATCAACAATTTTTCAACAGATGCAGGAGACAAGCTCACTAGGACCCTGGGAGGATGAGCGGATACATGTTTGTGCAGAGAGTAGTGATTCTGGTCCTGCCACCTGGTAAGAATACAGAGTTTCAATCAATCATTTTGTCCAATGTTTGCAAATTTCTAAATGAAGATATAAATAACACGTATTCTTCAAATACCGGACCCTGTTAGAGATATAAGCCCAGACTCAGGCTAGGGTGGAGCTGAGTAGAATTCTTTTTTCTCGATTGTGGTAAGATTTTGTCTCTTTGGAGAATGACTGTCATGAAGAAATTGCTTTAAAAAGGAAGAAAGAAAGAAAAAAAGAAAGAAAGAAAGAAAAGAAAAGAAAAGAAAAGAAAAGAAAAGAAAAGAAAAGAAAACCCTCATCTAAAGACATGTCGCATCTGATAATACACAGGGAGCTGCCCCACCTGCGAGAGTTCTGTGTCTTCAGCTAAGCAAACCAGGTTCGGTACCTGTGTGCATAGTGGTTTATCATTTTCCATTCATTGCTTAAACTGCTTGCCTTCTGACAGTGAGTTAAAACTAAAGAACACGTGGGAGGAAAAGCAAGTCAAAATGTTTCTCGTGTCCTGAAGTGACAGGTATGACACAAGGCAAGTGTCCGTCTGTCTCGGTGAGTGTTGTGAAATGGACTGAATGGTGTCATTGTGAGATAGTGTTGAAGTACTAGCTGGAACTACATGTTGCCTCCAGAAAGCACTGCGAAGGCTCACTGGTAGGAGTCCTTTCACAGGGCAGTCCACGTTCTTGGTGTGATTAATTGTGCCCTAGGGAGAGCTCTGTACACAACAGGAGCATCAAATTGAAGTTCTCAGGCAACTGTGATTGAAATCATGACCTTCAGCGCCATTTATCCCAGGGGAAAGTCAGAGTTCAGGAAGTATCTGAGGAAAGATCTGTTGTTAAGAAATAATTTGAGGTCTTCAAAGTTTGCCCCCAGAACTGAGTAGTGGTTAGGGCTCTGGGATTAAAGAAAGAGGTCCACTTGTTATTCAGAATCTCTACTATTAGTACCAGACACTCTAGCAGTTAATACCTGTCCAAGTCCTTAGTTTCTTCTAGATTCCTCTGAATCCTTCAGCAATCCCTCAGAGTGACCAAACACCAGTTTCTGAGTAAACCCTAGCTATCGACACCTTCCAAATATGGGAAATGATAATGCACCCAACTCCCTCCCACCCATAGTCGTAGAAACTGAAGCATGCTGAGGAATCTGTCTCATTCTCCGCATTAGCAATCAGACTCATAATTAGACCAGAGATGTTCATGGCACTGTGTTATTAGTTCATAAATCTTCTGTGAGGTGTTAGCATTATCTCTGCATTATAAATAAGTGTGTCAAATCATGGGTTAGAACTTTAAAAAAAAAAATCCTACAACAGCTTTATAATCTTGATTATTTTAATAATTGTTTTTTTTTTATTTTGGAATAATGTGGCTTACATTAGGCAAAGACATGATTCTAAGCTGTTTTGTCTAATGAAGGCATGGTTCCGCTGCCTCCTTCCAGCATGTACACAGCTAATACCTGTACATACATTCTAAAAGTTGTAAACCTTAGCACTGGAAGCAACTACAGAAACAATGGGATTTACTCATGAGCACAGAGGCTTTACTAACCTCCTCAGTCTCTGTGAAAAATGTTAATTGTTCATTGTGGAGAGCCGTTTTGGCACCTCTGAATAGTTGATGGCAGAGTGTTATTAATATTATCCCCGGACATTTTGGGGCTAGCCAAGGCAGGAATCTGGCCTCTGCTACGCCCCCGTAAGGACTATTATCTGCACATCTGCATCTGTAGCCCTAGGGCAGGTTCTAAGAATAAGGCTTTAAGGAAGTACATTTACATCTGTAGTATGGGGTAGGGCCTTTCAGAAGGTAGCGCAGATGCACCAGGCAGTATCCTTAGATATGCAGTTCAGGGCAGGGTGGATTTTGGAATTTACCAGTATCCATTTTTGTCTCTGACCTTTTCACCTGACCTCCAAGATTGTTAACTCGTTTGATTCCGGTCTCAGAACTGGTGAGGCGTTACCATTTTTGCATGTAATTAAAATGGTTTAAAAACAGACAAATAAAGCAAAACTTTGCTTCAGCCACAAGGCTTCGGCCTCAAGTCTGGCCAAGTCTATCGCAACTTTAACTAACTTGTCTTTTTCTTTCAATCCTCACTCCGGGTCCAGGTGGACCTCTTGAGAGTTCGAGCTAGTCTCGGACAGGCCATATACCAAATAACTTTTCCCCTGATAATTGTGCTATGCAATATGATGTAAGAATAAACATGAATGTTTCCTGTAATTGAGGACATGTAGTCCAATAACAAGGCAACTGGAACAGAGCAAGACAAGTGTATTTTAATAGAGCCAGAAAAAGGGATCATGCACTAGGTCCTCAGGATCAAGGAAGAAATGTTCCTGAGAGATAAATGAGTTGAGAAGAAAAGGACATACCACAATTAATGTGACATGAGGATGGAAGAATGGGAACCTGGACATTTTATTCAGTTTGGGCAATACCCAGTAGCCTATTTTGGTTTTGGCTTGTTTATTTGGTTTTCTTAAACATTTTACAAATAAGAAAAGGGGTGTTCAAATAATTCAAATAATTCAACACATACACATATACACATAGATATAGATAGTTACATAGCTAATAAGAGATCCAAGGACTAACAAGTTTGTATGGCTGCTAACAGCAGGACAAATGCCAGACAGGTGTGAGGCACCTGTATTCCACACAGTCGGCAAATCTCAGCACAGCTTTCAACAGGCCATTCAACACTATGTTCTGCTTTTAAACCAGACACCCTCTAGAGGTCCTTTAGTGTTCAGGCACACATTTAAATCTCATTTGACTCTCTCAGACTTGGACCAGTCAATCTCTAGAAAATAAAGAGCACGCACATGTGTTTTATCGACATTCCCAGCAGTCATTTCTGTACGATAGCATACAGAAGGGGCAACATTGGACTATAGAAGCGCCTCCTACAGCAGAACATGAGTTTGACAATGCATGTACTATTTTGGATTAAAGACTCATTTAAATTAACAGTGATATTTGTGACAAACTATATAATTCAGCATTTCATCAGTGTCAGATGTTTTGTGGTAGATCAGTTATGGGATATTTGTGGTTATATCTCATACTCTATTAATCTAGAATTTCATGTTTTTAATTATTGGTATCCTACAGGGAAGCTAACATTCTAAGTACAATGCATAAGACTTTCAAGTTTCCTTGGGGAAAAAAGGTTTAAAACATGGCAATTTTTTTTTTCTGATTAAAATCGTTTCTAACAGATTTTAGCTTAGATTTTCCTTAACATTGTCTGTGTTAGAGGAGTTTTTTGTGGGGTGCCTCTTGGGGTTAAAAAGAGATAAAAAGGGGCTAGGGATATTGTTCAGTTGGTATGTACTTGTCCTTGGGGATCTGGGTTCCTTTCTTACCTCCCACATATGAAGGTAGCCATGTGGCACACTTACAATTCCTGAGCTGAAGTAGTGGGGTTGAGAAAACCAAGTCAATCTAGCCTAATCAGTGAGCTGGTGAGATACCCTGTCTTTAAAAAACAAAGTGGACAGGTACTAAGAGAGGATGCCGAGGAATGACCTCTGGCCTTCACATGCATACACAGTATAGCCATACATGTGAACAGGCATGTGCACTCATGTACCTGCACACAATTTTATGTGCATGCACACACAGAAGGGAATAACATTATCCATACGTATTTTTCATATTGAGAATTATATTTGAGCCTCAAAATAATTTATTTCCTAGGGTGGATATGAGAAATTAATGCAAACGAGGTAGCTTAAAATAACAAATGTCCACTGCCACAAGTCTAGAATCCCAAAGTACAGAGGGTCATGCTTCCTTCCTGGCTCTAAGATGAACCCTTCCACACTCTACTTCACTGATATTTATGGTCATCTAACTCTGCTCTTCCTTAGCTTAAAGCTTTGTCCCCCCAAACTCTTCCCATGGGTCTCTGTGTCTACATTCACCCCTTCCTAAGCAAATTATAGTAGGATTCATTCACCTAATGACCTCATTTTAACTTATTAAATCTGTAATAAACCCTCTCTAAATCAGGCCATCTTCACAGTTCTGGAGCATTAAGCTTTCAGTAGGAAAGGGGCAATGCATCCCATAATATGCATCCCAGAGGCAGTTATTTCCATTTTATATATAAGCAAATGAAGACATAAAGTGCCTAAGCGGCTTCTCTAAGGTCATGCAGATTGTTACTAGGAGAACAGGGACAGATCCATCTTGTACTTCATAAACAGGCTTATCAGATCAGAGCGGTCTAGAAGGTTAGCAAATCAGTTAATGACTTGCCTGGAACCAGAACTCACCCTACTGAGTTGCTTAGGAAAGTGCCTTACCTCTAGTCCAAAGTGCATAGACAGGTGGGCACGCCAGGTTATCATTATCAAAATCAAATCCATTCACCTTGGGGTATAACTACAGCACATTGTTCAACTTTGATAGGGGGAAAAAAACACACTTCCTTTCTAAACCACATTTTATAGTTTCTACTCTCAGCTAACTGAGGGATAGAATAATAAGCCATTCTTTAACAGACTCTACTCATAACCTCAAACATTCTTTGGCAGCTTTGAAAGGTGCTGATACAAACCTGGGAGAGTTCTGTGGTGTGAGACATGCTGAAACCTTCCTCTTTGGCTCACATGCCAAGAAATATTTTACTTTGGGTCACAGGATGAAAGGGACAGAATTAAAACAGATCTTCCGAGTGGCTGCGTAGGTGTCCTAAGGAAGTGGAGCTGTTGCATTCCTCGGATCTCTGCTCTGGTTGCAAGTTGTGTCCTTGAGTAACACAACAATCTTCTCTGCAAAAGCAACCTTCTCCTCTCTGGGGTTTCATTTGCTTGATAATGTGTCGATCCAGCTAAGAAAGGTAACTATGGGCCAGGGTACCGGGTCCAAACCATCCCAATGGATTCGTCTCTGTGACTGAGATGCTTGGATTTAATAAAGACCTGTAAGGATTTGTTTTTTTCCAGAACTCTTTCTGCCACTGCCTGTTGACGGAATGATTTGGTTGTAAAGAGATCTACCTTGACTCTTGACTGTGTCTTAGAGACACAAGCTTTAGAAAGAGATAATGAGTAACAAACTTGTAGTGAAGGACCGTAGAGCCAATGAAAAATCTAAATTCTGTATGATTGATTTTTTTAAATGTAATTGGTAAATCCAGACCCATGGCCTTTGAGGATGTGTTTATGAGCTGTGCTGACCTCTGATAAATAGCTTTTGGGTTATATATATGGATTCCTTTACCAACACTGACTGAGCATCTACATACGAGGCACCATTGCAACACTAGAATGTGGAAAGGAATGAGAGGTATACAGTTGCTACCTTTGCTTTCCTAGTAGGTCTCTCCCCAAACAAAGCAACATCACACATCATGTCATCCACACCAATGGTGGCATAGAAAGATGACTTGGGGACCATGGGGACTCATGGTATGTGTGCCTTCTGTTCTCTTGAGCCTAGATAATGTATTCACAAAGCCAGATAACTGAACACACACACACACACACACACACACACACACACACACACACACCTCTAAGAGTCCCCTCCATACCTCTTTTTCTAGATACAGGTTAAAGCCACCCCCTATATACCCAAAAACACAGCAATCAATTGGGAATACACAATGCATTAAGGATTTCTTAAATTCAGAAGAAGTTACCAGAAGACAACTGTGGTCAGAGGTTCAAGCAAAGAGTCAAAGCATAGGGAAGTGCAGCAAAGGTGGGTAAAGCATGCTACTTCAGAAGCTAGGAGTGCACCAACCAGCATGCCCACTGCATCAGTGTTAGCTGAGACATTAGCATTGTGTAATGACAGTGCATAAATGACAGTCGCAGGGACTATGAACCCCTGTGAAACTACTGGGTCATTTATGTTGTATTGTCTTGTGCTGTTTGTAACTTTAACTTTTTCAAAACCTATTCTTAATGATGATTCTTAAACACTTCAACATCTCTTTTAGCCTGCCACCCACAAGAGGTAGTGGGAAAAAAGGCTACAGGGGAAAGTGGACCTGTTTAGAAAGGTTCTTTGGAGCAACTCCTGTC
Organism: Micromys minutus; assembly: GCF_963924665.1. Taxonomy (NCBI): domain Eukaryota; kingdom Metazoa; phylum Chordata; class Mammalia; order Rodentia; family Muridae; genus Micromys; species Micromys minutus. The sequence goes on from NC_137969.1 coordinate 106,000,204, forward strand.
TGTGTTGTCTGGAAATTGGCAGTTCAGTTCACAGGTCAGCAGTGGCAGCTTGATCCACTGGCAAACATTTCACGGATACACCAGCAGTCCAGTTCAGTAGACTGCTAACAACAGCAATGATATGGCCTAGCAGAGACAGACCGGCCTCAGCCTTGGCTCGGGTCAGCAGGAGGGACCAACAGGAACACCAGAAGTTCTTGGCTGTGCCTCTCTCAGGAAAGCAAAGATCAGTGAAGACATGAGACCCACAAGCATTGCACAGTTAGCTCTATAAGCAAGCCAAGCTCCATCTCCATCACTGTCCGATGAATCCTATTTATACCCTACAAACATCACATGTGTTCCCTGTGTCTTGCCTCAGCACGTGTGTCTGTCTCAGCTGACATCACTGCCAATCAGCCTGAGTCCTCAGAATCAGCACGGAACTGCAGCACACCACCAGACAGTTTTTGGTTCATTTTGATGGAGTCGTGATAATTGTAGCTCAACTACACAATGTAAGATGAACCAATACATATATGTTGTTAGCAAACAGTCCTTCATCACGTGTTCTTCCACATGCTTGCTTTAGTCAAACATCCTCTCTCCTGTGTCTGCTTCAGTGAAAGTTTCCTTCTCCAGTCTGCCTTTCACCTGTGTCTACTTTAACAAAATGTTTCTTCACGTGTTTGCCACAGCAAAAAACAAAAACAAATCAACTAGCCAACCAAACAAGCAAACAAACAAATAAACAAGCAAAAAACCACTACCCAACACAACTGACTTTCCAAAGAACCCTTATGCTTCCACTTCAGTTGTTCTTCAAGATGGTGTCTCACTACGTCATCCTGATTGACCTTGAGCATTCTATATAGACTAGACTGGCCGAGAACTCAGAGAGATCCAAAGGTCTCTGTCTGCCAAGTCCTGGGATTACAGTACACAAAACCACATCCAGCAAGAGTCAATTTTTGTAAAAAAAAAAATTATGATTTTTAAAAAGTCAATTTTGCATGAAAATTTCTGTGCTTTGTTTTATGAGACAACAGGTCTCCGAATTCTGATATTCACTAAGATTTCCACGTGAGTTGTATCTGCATCAATCTTGCTAATCTCCAGAACTCCAACCTGAGCACAGCATCTGATGTTCAGTAAATATTAGCAGAATAAAAGAAGTAATAAGAATGTAACAGTGACCTCCGGGCTAACCAGAAGCAGCCTGTACCCAGACTGCACTATAAAATTAGAAGCCTCAAAGTCTTACATTTTCTGTCCACCTATATGAGGCATTCATACCAAAAACATTTTTTCAGCTTCCAATGGATCCAAAGGACAGTAAGACACAGAAATAAATGAAGTAACATGACTCCAAAGGGTTGTGGGAAACACCAAACAGTAAAAATTAATTTAGTGAATATTCTGAGATGATGGCTATGTGCACTAGGCAGGCGTGCACATAAGATCCAGGGCTGGGGATATAGCTCAGGGATGGAGTGCTTGCCCAGCATGCACAAGGCCATAATTCTGGGTGCCAGGAAAATTAAAGTTAGAGTATCAAGACATTGTTTTATTCTTAGAAATGTGTCCCTGCACACTCAACCCGACACAAAGACCCCTTTAGACATCACAAGGTAGGCAATGCGGCAAAGCTTTTTGAAAACACCACACCTGATACCAGAGCACTTTCAAGGCATGTCATTAGAGACACTGCAGTCCTTAGCATTCACAAGCCTCTTGTGTCAGGATCAATAGGAGAAAACACATTTTCTTAGCATGAATTAATTACACAAAGCAGTGGATCTTGTGGCAATGACATACATATATGTCAAGAACTTGGGTCACATTCATTCCTTTCTCTCCCCCTGTTTCCTTTCTTCCTCCAAACAGTCTACCTTCTGCTTTCGTGGGATCTTATTTTCTTTCTAGACTATACATATAGGAGAAAGTATGTGATGCCTTCTTACTCTAGGAAACTAATTTTTAAGGGTTAGGACTCATTTGTCACAAAGCAAAACATGGGGCTGGAGAGATGGTTCAGGAGTTAAGAGCACTAGCTCCTCTTACAGGGGACCCATGTTTCATCCCCAGTGTTTACATGCTGACTCCCATCCAATGCCCTACTCTAGTCTCCTTGGGCACCAGGCAGACAGACAGTACACGGGCATATTGAACACATGAACGGATTGTCAAAAGAAGACAGATAGGGATGACAGAAGGAAGGAAGGATAAGAAGGGAGGGGAGGGGAGGGGAGGGGAGGGGAGGGGAGGGGAGGGGAGGGGAGGGGAGGGGAGGGGAGGGGAGGGAAGGGAAGGGAAGGGAAGGGAAGGGAAGGGAAGGGAAGGGAAGGGAAGGGAAGGGAAGGAACCAAGAAACAGACAAGAAGGGGAAAACTTCACAGGCCATGGGCTATGGACATATCCATCAGGAACCAAGACTCCCTGTTCAAACTCTTGTCTTTAATGTGAACTGTTTTGCACCAAGTATAATCCAACTTAACACTGGAGATTTCACAATTTGCTTCATGATATATACAGCTAGTTGACCGCTAGAAAAAATAAGAACCTAGTACCATTTGTTAAGCTAACAACAATCAAGCTCCTTTTTCCAGCATTAAAGCAATAGTCAAGAAAGTAAAAACCAGAGCCTGGTTTGCAAATAAAGAAAATGTAAAATCAAAACAACTGCAAGTAACAGTACACACGAACCTGTCCATTCATTCACCGTGCCCCACTGTGCTGGGTCTCCTTTGCAGTCCTTGGCTGCACTGTGTCTGGCATACTGCTCTTAAGAGACAATTTTTGAAGCAGCCGAGTTCCCATTCACATTCAAGTTGATTGGAAGAACTGGCAGAAATCTTTGCAATGGGCAATTGGAAGAATGGGATGCTGTGAGCTTACTGAGATGGGAGCAGTGAAGAAACACAGAGAAAACAAATATTGTTTCTGTTACTTAAACCTTTCCGTAGAAAAAAAGTGAGTTGCAAGTGGTGAAAATCACTCAGACCAAAGTTCAAATCTCTGTCTTTGGAACAGCAGATCCAAAATGTGAAACCCAAGTCCAGTTTCTAATGGGTCTGAGTGTGTGATGTGAATTCATGTATGTATGCATGTTTGCATGTATGTGGGTACATGTATGTGTGTATGTGCATGCATGAACAGCACTGAGGTTCATGTTAGATCTCTCTCAATTGCTGTGTACCTGATTGAACACAGGACTTGCTTATACAGTTAATATAACTAAACAGATTGCTCCAGAAATAGCCTATCTCTGAAGTTACACATGGGATGCCATACCTACCTGCATGTATGTGGGTTCTTAGCTTCTGAACTCCAGTCCTTAGACTTGTGTGAAGGCACTTTAACCATCATGCCATATACTCAGCTTTCAATTTTTACTCATCATATGGGAAGCATGCCTACCTGCCCACATTGTACGAATTAGCCATTGGCAATATAATGCAGCCATCATATAAATGTTTGACTTATATCCATGGTGTGAAATAAAGATTACCTACAGTTTCATGCATTTGGCCCCAAGCATCATAACCAGTAGTGATAGTGGAGGCTTATTTTCTCTCAGTAAATAGAAAAATTTCTATACGTTTAATATATTTTAACTTTGTAGATGCTAGATTGTAGGTCATGAGATGCCGAATTATCCAACATCAAGAGCCTTCAGGCAAAACAAAATGACTTTTTACCAGGCATGGCAAGTGTAGAATTCAGTAGAATTCGGTGAACCCTTTAAATTCTACCATGTAAATACTGAGCTTTCTAGCATGCCTTGAATAACCGATTCTGAAATGAACACAGTTCTTCTGATTATTCTTGAAAAGCAAAGATAATAGTTTTAGACTGAAAGGCAGGAAATTTGTCACAGGACATTGAATTTGCATAAATGGTAACTTTGCATGTCTAAAAAATTAGTATTTAGATTCATGATCTTTTTCTAGCAATTGACTTAGGAAGACACAAAGGTCTAAATGTTCCCCAGCCTCTGGCTTCTGGCTGTCTGTTTAAATAGTTCTCACGGCTCCACTTCATCTTTGTCTCTCTGGTGGAGAAGCAGACCTGACAAAGGCACTTAGAAAGTGCTGTAGATCAACCCTAGGAAAACATTCATTTACTTCCAGTTCATCCAACATGCTTTCGGAGTTTTCACTCCCGGTCAAACTTAGCTCCTCGGTCGGATGAAGTTTTTTCCTTTCTATCCATCTGGAAATAGAACATTCACTCTTGTCTTATGAAAAGTTTTCTTCTCTTGTCTGAAGGACCTACAATCTTGGCCCTGTGAAGGATCCCCTGGCCCTATTAAGGATTCTCTAGTCTCTCAGAAAAATTCCCAAGGCTTTTATGTCACCAGGTGGAGTGAACCCTCTTGTCACTCACATGAAAGTAGATGCTTTATTGCATTTCCCCCATCTTCCTTTCTTCGTTTCTCCACTTTCCTTTAATTTCCTCTCCTTTCTTCATTGGTGGTTTGGATTGGTTTGGATTGATTTGAGACAGGCTCTTGTATGTAGCCACACCAATCCTGAACTCTTCCTAATGTAGAACAGGTTGACCTCATACACACAGGCCCACCTGCCGCTGCCTCCCTGGGGCTGGGATTTAAGATGTGCATCAGAACACCCAGCTTCTTTCATTGCATTTTAATATATTTCCTTTTAAAGGAATGTATTTGCTCAACACTGTGGAAATGGAAGATGAGAAACAGACACTCAATTGAACACAGGGTCTTTATGAAATCCATGAAAAGTAGGTACAACATTTAAACATGCAGAATATTTAACAAGATTAAAGTCCATGGCCTTATCAGATATTTAACTGCATATGACAAAAATTGTGTTAATAGGTACCCATTAATGCAATAGTGGCTGGAAGTTTATAGAGCAAACCATCACTGATTGCACTTGAGGCCTGCTCTACACAACAGACTTTTATCCCTGGTACTATAAATTTGGTTAAAGCCCATGGCTCACTGGGGTATAGGCCCTAAGGGTGAAATATTGCTTTAGTAAATTGATGCAATGTCAAATTGCCATCCAATGTTTGTACTCATAGATTAGTGTTCCTCCCATCCTTGACCAGAGAAGATTTTGCTACAGTGGACAGCAGTGACTAGAGACTCATTAGGGTCACAGGACTGAGAGTAAATAAATTCTGAGTGCTCATAACTAAATGGGACAGTTATATAAATTTCTCAATGGTCAGAGACTAGAAGATGGTGGCAAGGAGAATATAAGATTCAGAGGATGAGGAAGTGTTCTGTAAAATGCTGTCTCCTAGACATGACATGGACATTGCATTCACCAGCTCTGTGATAGTTACCTGCACATGAACTACACAAGGTGAAGCCAAGAAAATCAGCCAACATTCAAGCAGGCAGTACTAACTAGATTCAGTGTGTTATGAAAAATAGAGAATGTGAATGGGGAGGTGATATGTTGGGCAGTCTAGAGGGAATGGAGAGAGTTGTTGGGTAATACCATCAAGAGACAGTGTAGACATATAAGAAGTTGTCTAGGAATAATGGGTATTCAGAAATAAGCCAACAATTATTGTTTTATAAGGGGTATTAGTTACTTTTGTAACTATATCTATAACCAAAATACATGAAAGAACAACTTACTACTACCTGGTGCTTTCAGGAATTATAGAGGGTTGAGCATGAGGCTTCTTGGCATTATGTACTTGGTAGAATACCATGGCAGCAAAAGCATGTGGAAGAGAAAAAAAGCATCAAGAGAGGTAGAAAGAAAGAATTTGCTATAACTTCCAAGACATGTCCCCAGTGAAGTATTTCCTCCAGATAGACTCCAATCACCTCTCAAAACAGAACTATTGATTGGGAACCAAGACTTCAGCACATGAGCCCGTGGAGATCATTTCATATTCAAATCAATAACATCCAATCATTAGTCCCTAAAGTCTCAGGAGCACTTCATATTATAAAAGATATTTATCTGTCAGAAAAATTACCCAAATTCTTAATAGTTTCTTTAATATTAGCGCACTAGGCAAGAAAAGACAGATGGAATTAACACGGGAAGGAAACTTAGCAGGGTAAATGTTAACTCTTACAATACCATGTTTAGAGTTTACAGCAAGATAGGAACTCCAGCAGGTGAGTGGCCATATTGTATCTGTAGTTTACGTGGCCTCTTTCTTCAGCCAATTCTATTTGCTGTCTTCAGCTTTTCTTAGCTGACATTGAGCTATCTGGTATCTCTGATATTCTGGGATCTCCATGTATAATGCTTTACCAATCAAAGACTCACGCATTGCCTTGGGTTGTCTATAGGGATACTCAGCTGGTTACACACTACCTGTCCTCTATGACTCCAACATTCTACCATTTTATATGCCTGGCATAGTAGTTTGAATAAGTTTGGCTCCTATAGACTCATGTGTTTGAATGCTTAGCCCACGAGGAATGGCAATATTAGGAGGTATGGTTTTGCTGAAGTATATGTGGCCTTGTTAGGGCAGGTGTGGCACTGTGGGTGGGTTTTGAGTTCTCCTATGCTTAAATTTCACCAAGTATGGAATCTTAGAGCCTCCTTCTAGCTTTGGGGGAAGATCGTCTTTTTCTGGCTGTCTTCAAATCAAGATGTAGAACTCTTGACTGTTCTAGCACCAAGTCTGCTTGCATGATTTCATGCTACTCTCCGTTATGATAATGGACCTCTGAAACTATAAGCCAGCTCCAATTTAAGCTAGCCTCAATTAAATGTCTGCCTTTATAAGAGATGCCTTAGTCATGGTGTGTCTTCACAGCAATAAAACCATAACGAAGACACTTGGAAACCCCACATTGTATAGACAACCCCAAGGTTTGCTAACTACTAGGTCCATAGATTGGTACAGGGATTCAACAGCTTTTGAGTGCCTAGTTGACTGTATTCAGGTATCTGAGAAGTCTTCTCCAAAAAGCCTTTTCACATGGGTTACAGCCTTTACAGCTTATTCTTGGGATTGGTGGTGACTGCCCACTCTGTAACTCCCCCTCAGCCCCCTGCAGCATCTCTTTTATTGTCTAGTGCCAAGTACTTGACTTCTTTTAAATCACACTCTCTTTTAACAATCACATGTTCCTTGTCCATGACTTTAACATGCTTCTATTTTTGACCAAACTGCATGTTGCTTACGACATTGTACTCTGATGTTCCTCTCCAAACAGAACTCGATACAATTGGCAGTTTCCACATCATAGCCTGAATACTTGAAATTTAAAACTATATTTCTGAAACTTATTCCAGAAAAGTCATCAGTCTTTATTTACATTTACATTAAGCCTCACTCAAAATCTCAGGACATGGCAAAATATAGGTGAATTATTTCCCAGAGTATAACGTGAACTGCCTATCTAAAGCTCCGACAGTCTTCAGTTCCATCAGAGGCCTCACTATCCTGGCCCCTACTATCTGCATCCCCCTTGACATTCATGTCTTCTGGGCTCACATAAGAACCATCAGTGACACTTTACTTACTACAGTCTAGGGCTTGTGGAGACCTCCTTTTTCCAAACTCCTGCCATCGACAGGCATTCCCATGGAGTAAATATAAACATTTCCAGATATTGTTCCCCAGTCAATGGATAACTATCAATAAGATTATCTTAAATTTGCCACAACTGACAGAGTCTGGAACACAGGCATGTCCTCATCTTCTCCAGGACATTGAACCAATGGAGCCTTCCTCGGTGGTGTCCCAATCAATGAATTTTCATATTTCATAAAAAGTTACGACATTGGATGAAAGATTTCCTATCATTAAAAAGTAACACTCATATTTCCTATTTACCAAAAAACCTGCTAGTTAGAACAGGTGTTTGGATGGGTTGCTAAGACAAAATACTGTTAAAAATGAAATAAATTAAAATTGAGACATTATGTTCAGAAATTCCAGTGTTTCAATTTTCTATTTTTATATACCAAGTTAACCTATAGATTATTGGCTCAGAATAACTATTCAATTAGAAAATGCTTTGGGGAGCAGGTCAGAGATCAGAAAATAAAATCTGACTGAGAACTATGTCTTGAACCCATGTCTCATCAACACTAAGTGGAGGCTAGAAAACCCACTTTCAAGTTGGCTTTTTAACAGTGGGTATAAATCAGTCACTCAGTTTTCCTCTCTCCTTCCTGCCATCTCCCTCTCCTCCTCCCATCTTCCCCTCCCCTTCCCTTTCCATCATCCAGGGACCTTAATAAAGTTATATAGTTTGGCCTTTGTATACTCCTTGCTGCTTAAAGAAAGTCATGCTTCTCTCGTGATATTAGCTTCTAGGAAAGAAGAATGTATGTCCAGAACTGGCTCACTGGCATAATTCCAGTCTAAAGTATATATTTTGTAAATATAGTTTCCTTATATTTTTCCATACCACATTAGATAACTTGTTTCATGATGTTGAAGAATTCACAGAACTTGTCAGGTTCAACAGGGTAAAGAACTACCTCTTGGTGGAAGAATGGGAAGACCAGAATGCATAAGAGCCCATTGGATGAGAGAATTTATTGCTGTTGTCTTTGCAGATCAGATTTTCACAACCCAGGATCTCACCCTGTCAGAGTATCCTTATCAAAATAATTATTCTCATTTTAAAAGATTTTTGAGATGTATGTGTGTCTGTTTGTATATATATGTTTGTATATATGAATGTATGTATGTATGTATGTATATGCACAGGGCATGTGTGTGAGTGCCTGAAGTGACCAAAAGAGGGCGCTGACCCCTTTGGAACTGGGGTTACAGGTGCTTGTGAGCAACTCAGTATGAGTGCTCATATCAAATAGCAGTCCTCTGGAAAAGTATCCAGTGCTAGGAATTGAATCCACACTCCCTGTATGGATCCCTGTAGAGACTGAAGAGCAGAACATCACTCAAGTTATGTTGAAACATATTTCTTACAGGGAAACACAGCAGATTGACTCTAGATAAACAGGGACTTGAGCTCTGCCCTCCCTTTAGGGCCTTTTGTAGATGGTGAGAGCATATGGTCTCCATCTCTTGGAAACATGCAAGTGCTTGCAAGTCTGATTATTGGTCTAGTCCTCTGAGGCATAGGATTTGCCTTCTTAGGTCTAATAGCTCAGATCTGTAGTTAGACATACCCTCTTCCATATTCCCAGATTTAAATCTCTAGAGATGTTCCTTCCTACCTCTGCAACCCGTCACTGTTTTCACCATACATACAATTCTGGTGCCCCAAATCCTTTCTTCTATTCAGCTGTTATGGTTAAGGGAAAGGTAAGTTGCTGTTGAAAGTCAAGGATGACAAGGATGACATTCCTTAGTATTGGGGGGGAGCCCCTAAAAGGCATAATTATCATGAATGATACAAATGAATTATCCCCCACATCTTTCCAGTTTCAATGTATGGATTTTATAAATGTAATTTCCATTAGCTTGCACTGTGCTACAATACCTAACTCATCCCATAATGCCTTACAAAGTGGTTGGAGGGAAAGAAATAAAGACAACAAGAACTACTGAGCAGCTTCCATCCCCTAGGGGGGAAAAAGAGTGCTTCAGGGACCTAGCCTAATTTCCTGCAGCCATTTTATTCTCCAGGCTGTATCTGTGGTTTCTATTAACCCCTCTGTGCTATTGATCAGCCTGGTCACAATGAAAGAGCTTTATTGAATTCCAAGTAATGGAAACTCATTACATGGCCTAGATAATTAATTACCAATTCTTTCCTTTTAGTGAAATTGAAACTGGCTGTGGAGAACAGGCCGAGTGAGCCCACTAATGCAGCCTGTTTGAAGCTTTATTCAATGCCCATGAGGGCACTCTCTCTACACTGGCCTTGGAGATGTGTTTGATGTACTGCAGACCCTTGATGCAGCCTGAGCACTTCCCTTCAAAATGAACTGCCTCTCCAAGTGGGATCAATTGAAAGGAGAAGGCACTTAAGCCACACAAAGCAAAAATAGTCAAACAAAAAATACAAGTCATATAAGGGAATGAAATAAGGCATCACTTAACTGGGACTTTTAAGCCAGATCATCAAAAATGCTTTCTGCAAACCACTTTATAAGTCAGAAGGAGGAAGTGGATTTGTGCCTTCCATCTTCTTCTGTTCTTCTTGCCCTGAGCTACTGACCAGGCAGCAGTAGCTACTAAGTGTAAAGAATTCCCAGCATCAATGCTTGGTGGACCAAATATCAGAGTGGTAGTTCCCAATCACGGTTGGCAATGGCTGAAACCTTGCTCTGTAATAGACACTGAGATAGTTCGTTTGCACACAGATATTTCTTCTTATCCTGGGGTCCTAGAGCTGTGATTCCATTCAGTATAGATAAAATAGATTTGGGAAAGACACTTTCTATACGTACATACATAGTACACACACACACACACACACACACACACACACACACACGCCAATACTTTAGACTGTAGACCACAACAATTATTTCCATTGCAATTGCATTGTATTAGGTATTATAAACAATCTAGTTACACTTATAATACACAAGAGAGTTTTGCTCTACTGTAACATTTTACATTAGGGATTTAAAATGTGCAGGCTTCGTTAGCCGTAAGTTGTCTGTTACTTTTATAACAATGCCTCTTAGAAACAACTTCGAAGAGGGAAGATTAGAGTCAGCTGGTCCCGGTGAGAAAGGGAGGGCAGAGAAGACTAGTCTCTGTCATCAGCACAATGAGACAGAGGCTGCTCACACTAGTATGGTGCAAGAAGAGAGGGCCAGAATCACAGGCCTAGCTAGAACCTCCCAGGGCTGGCCCTAATGTCTTGTTCCCACCAACTAGGGCTGGCTTCCTAAGGATTCCATAGATGTCCTTCTCCACTGAAAAACAGCATAGTTCTCTGGTGATAAGCAGTTAAATTGTGAGAATGAAAGAGACATTTGACAGTCAAACTATAGCCAGAGTTCTTGAGCCAACCCATTCTGTACGGACCATTTGATTCTTAGAATGAGGACACAAGCTAGATATTGCATCGTTAATTTATTTTTGTACTGCATTTCATTTGTCTGTGATGAAACATACTGACCGAAAGGCATTCAGAAGAAAGCTTTGCTAAGGGGACTGAACTGCAGACAAAGAAGACTGAGCTCATTTCCAAAGAACTACTGCTAAACAGGTCCATTTCCCTGTCTCCTAATAACTTTTCTGTTCTGCTACCCGTGTTGAGTGGTGGGCAAGAGGAGAGGTTGAATGTTTATTAAGGTTAGGCTGCAAAATATTTATACAACTACACAGGACCACAAGCCTAGGGATGGCCCCACTCACAATGGGCTGGGCCCTACCCCATCAATAACAAATTAAGAAAATGTCGTATATAATAGCAGTGTGTCCCAGGTTTGATCCATCATATGTATTCCCTTTGCCAGAATAGCGTAACTTATATTTCAAGAATTCCTAATCAATTTTTATTCTAGACAGCCAACTGTGTTAATGATATTAAAATCTAGCTTTGAGTTTATCATGAATAATCGAAGTATGCTACCAGTAGAGGTGAGAACTCGAAGGGCATTCCTTGTGAGATGTTGGATCTGAGGTAACTTAACTGATATAAGTATAACTTTTTATTTACTTTGGGTTTTTGAAACTTAAAATGTTACATGTGTCACATTCACATTCAAATTCCTTAAGGTCAAGGGTATCAAAACTGCTTTTTATGCCACAAAAGAAAACAATATTTCAAACTACAAGTACAATTCATTTATACTAATGCACCACAGATTATAGTTATATAAAATTCACAGAATTACATATATTATGGTCAATAAATCTCTGAAGATAATAAAAAACAACAAAAGAAGAAAATGTCTTATAGTTGGATCTTATGGAGGCATTTTCTTAATTGAGATATCCTTCTTTCTGATAACTCTAGCTTGTGTTAATGTAAGATTAGACCCCATAGCTGACCCCTTGTCAACCTGACACACAAACACATCATTATTAAGCCACAACCCTCTTTCTTATTCATTCCCAAGATCTCACAAGTAACTTTAAAGGTCCCAAAGTCTTTACTAATTCAAAGCCATTAAAAATTCAGCCCCTTTAAAATAGCCAATCGCTTTAAAAATCCAGAGTCTTTTAAAATTCAAAGTCAAATGTGGTCTCAGGAAAATCAAAAATCAATTAAGTACTTTCTTACTTCAAGAGGGAACAACCAGGGCACAGTCACAATCCCAACAAAGCAAAACTAGACTTCCAACAGTGTAAATAACAGAATGCCCAGTGTCTGGGATCCACTCAGGATCTTCTGGGCCCCTCAAAGGGCTTGGGTCACTTCTCCAGCTCTGCCCTCTAAAGCATACATCTTGTCTTCTAGGCTCAGACTGATTCCACCGCTGCTGCTCTTGGGGACCATCTCGTGGTACTGGCATCTCCAAAATGTCGGGGTCTTCTGCTGCAGCTGGGCTGCACTTTCACTAGGCCTCACCTAGTCTCTCTTCATGGAGCCTAGCCTCAATTTCTCTGCTTGGCCTTTTAAGTCTTGGGCCTCCACTGAGGCTGCACCTCTACCAATTGCCTTTCCTGGCCTCTCATTGCCAAACCCCAGCTGCCCTCCACAACCCCATGCCTTTGAAACCAATTGCACCTGGGTGACCCTTACACTAAAATCTAAGAATCAGCAAGATGGGGTAGCTAATATTTGACTTACTTGGATATAGGGAAAGAGTCGGGGACACTTTCTTCATTTCTAATCCATAGCATAATAGACTATTTTTATTCTTTACTTCAACTGGATCTTCAGTTTGTTTCATTCTTTAATTTAAATAAAATATCCTCAGAAAAATTCAACTTTGCTTGGATAGATTCCAATCATTGCGAAACTCCAACAAGACAACTTATGAATATTTAGTCATTTTTTTAAAAGCGTCCAAGTAGAGATGAGAAGTCACGGACATCACCCCTAACAGGCATGATTACCAACTCTAAAGAAATGTCAGCATCGGTGGAGTTGAGATGTGAAATGCATTTAATATTTAAAAGACTCTAACAAGGTATGAACTTTCCTCTCCAATTAATTATTGATCCAGGCCCTTTTCTCCTTTTCACTTAAAAGTTTAAAGCAAAGTGTCTCAGGCATCTTGAGTTTGGTTCCAAAATACAAGGCAGCCACTGGTTTCCTGTGTTTGTTAATGTGGAATGAGGGAAGTTTTGACAATACAGGAAGAATGTACAACCAATCTCCATTATCCTACATTTGATGTCACAGGTACCATCTAGAGACCTCTAAATAACAACAGCAAACTCTGTTGAAATGTTTGGCTAAATGGAACCAAAACAGTCACAGTTGACAATTTCATAAATACATTAATTAGACGTGCCTCCAAATAGCATGTGATTTTGAATTATTAACATAAAACACTGCATTATAAATGACTGCAAATTGCATTCCTAGTGTACTCCATGCTTAATTTATTATGCCGTAGGAAAATGTGCAAATTACCTCATGGTTTTAAACTCAATAGTGAGTTCTATATGTATATTGTTCCTTTAAAAATAAATCACAACATGCGCGCATGTCATCTGGTGTGCTATAAAAGATATTCAAAGTTGGATCAAAACCTGGTCAAGTGTCCTTTCATGTGGATTGTATTACTTATACTAGAGATGATTTGTTCCACCTCTGCCCCCATGTACTTTGCTCTGTTCTACAGACACAACCCATCCACCATGTTCATGGTTTTACTAACTTTCCAAAACTTGGTCTTTTATCATTCAGTACTTCTTGGTCCTCTATATTAACAGAAGATTCGGGGGGTGGGGGGAGTTCATGCCTATGTTTAAAATCTTACAAGGCTGTCTAACTGATTAGAACATCTGCAGTTGTGAGGAATCCGACTATTATAGATCCAGAGCCAAATTATCTTGAGCTATCTCTAGCCCCTTAGAAGTCATTTACTGCCTGCTTCTGCATTTGAACTAACATCTCTTCGGAACAGTTCAGAGACCAACCAAAAAACTCAGCCTGTCATCGGACAGCACCTAGAAGCTGCAGCAGGGATGTTCCTGCTTTGATATACACCTACCTGATGTCTTCATCAGTGCATTTTAAAAGTACCTTGGTTAGGCTCTTTTTTTGTTAAGTAACTGCACATCCAAATTAGGTCACTGTGTTGGGATAACCCAAATCTGTGTTTCTGGGCCGTGGTCACTCATGTCTGGGTTACTATTATTCCCTTTGAGATGAAAGCTGTGTTTTTATGTCAACACCTCCTAAATATGCAAGAGCTGAGCATTAGGCTAACCTTAACCTGACAGCTTTCTGCCATTCACACTCCAAGGAGAAGTTTTAATTAAGCTGAAAATAAAACACACACACACACACACACACACACACACACACACACACACACACACACACACCTCAGCTTAATTATGAACACATTCTGATTTCAACTCTCCTTCTCTCTTTTGTTCCTATCTTTTCCTTCATGTTTATTATTTATTACCTTCTACATACAGAAGCACTTTCCCATAAATTTCGTTGATAGATTTTGTTTGTTTGTTTGTTTGTTTTTAGCTGTAAAATTTAAACAATAGACCCAAACTTGAAGTGAAAATTTCTGGTTATGTCATGTGATGCAGAATCACATGATGTTTTGCAGAGGTAAGAACTTTAAGAAGATGCATGATGTCTAGGGACAGTGTAAGTGGGGCTCAGTGGACAGTGACAGGCACTTGCATAGCTAGCTGTGCACTTCCTCGTTGGTCTTGAGTCTTTGCTGATCTTCACTTTATTAAAAGAGGCACGTCAGAGATCTGGCATACTGGATGGTCCTGGTTGCTCCTACTGACTCTTGATGATTCAGTGGAAGCCTGGTGCTTTCTAGTGGATGTGTTTGGTGGCTCTTCTGAACTGAACTGTTGGTATGCTGACAAACAGAGATTGGAATCGCCCCTACTTCTAGTCAGGTCCATATCCCCTTGTCCCATTTACCTTTTTTTCTGCCCTGCCTCTGGATAGTGGGTTAGAAGGGAAGTTGAAGTTCTTGAGAATCCTTGTTAAATTAGGGTTTTTTTGTTGTTGTTGTTTTGTTTTTTTTAAATCTAAGCCTACACAAACTGTACAGGGCAAGCCATATAGACATTTGAAAAGTTAATCCCACAAAAATTTTAGAAGTATGAACAAAATGATTCACTTTTATTTTGAATGTAGGCCTCCAAAGAGTCAAGTAGCTCTAGGTTCCACTCCCCATGACATGGGATACAAAACAAATGGATTTGTCCCATTTTTTAAGCAACATGGGTCATGATAGTTATTAAAATGTTATCCACCATTACATAAAGAGACCAAAAGAAAGGGGCCAGAGAAAAATGGTGGCTTGCATGTGCTATGAGCCTCCCAATTCAGAAGAATCATTCCATTCCTTTTTAAAAGACTGACAGAACACTTAAAATGAGTTATGAAACAGAAGCACATGCGTTACAGACTGGCTTCCCTCTGTAGCTGAGGATCATCTTGAACTTCTGGCCCCTTGCTTTTACCCCGAGTTCTGGAATGACAGATGTATAATGCTACACCCAATTTATATAGTACAAGAGATTGAACCCCAGGATTCCCTGGATCAGGCCCTCATCAACTAAGCTGTGTCTCCAGTTCTGTACATGTTGGATCTCATTTTTTAATAAAAAAAGAACACATGGTCTCAGCTCAACACAAACAACTATAGGCAATTAAAGAAAGCTAGAAATCGGAGAGATAATTATCCCGAGAGAAGAGCACACCAATTTCTTGTCCAGTACCAAACAGTCAGCCCTGAAAACATTTATACAGGTGGCATTATATGAATAGGTGATATTTGAGAATACCTATGTATATTGTTATTGCAGGCATACATACAAACACACACAAGTGTGTGTATATGTGCTGTGTGTGTGTGTGTGTGTGTGTGTGTGTGTGTGCCTGCAATAACAATTAGAAAAAAATAATTCATGAGCTTGAAGGAGAGTAAGGAGAAGTATATGGAAGTGTTTGGAGGAAAGAAAAGGAAGGAATAGATGTTGGAATTAAATTATAATGTCAAAAATATAGTAAAAAGAGTCACATCAAAAATATGATATGCACCACGCTTGACTCTGCTCGTCTTAATACTGCCTGTGTTATCAGAGACCCAGCGGACTGTTCTTCTGTTTTAGTTTTTGGATCCAGTTCCTATAGATGGTCACTGTTCACCTTTTACATGAGGGTAAGACGAGGGCTGTAAACCTGGTTGGTCTGCTTTAGCCCAGCTCATTAGTGCACTGCCAATGGGACTCACATGCAACAAACATTAAGATGCTTTATTTTATCCTTCATTATCAAGCAGTAGATCATTTCTCATTCCTGTGCAATAACTATTAGATCATGAACTTAAAATATAAATAATAAATTATGCCTTAAAGTACATGGTCCAAAAATGTGTAAACAATATATAAATATGGGGTATATAAACTAATAAAGCTTTTGATGGGAAAAAGAAAATACTGTGCTTAAAAATAAAGATAGAGAAGTCTCGAGGGATGTAATGAGTGGGTCAGAGCACTGGCTGTTCCTGGAGAAGATTGGAGTTCAGTTCCCAGTCCACATTAGACATCTGCTCATCACCACTTATACTTCTAGTCCCAGGGGATACAATGTCCTCATCAGGTCTTCATGAGTACGTAGAGGTACCAATGTGCACAAACACACACACACACACACACACACACACACACACACACACAGACAGACAGACAGACACAGATACACACACAGATACACACACACACAAATACATACACACACCCATAAACACCACACACAAATAAATATACACACAAATACAGAGAGAAAGAACAAAAGATAGGAGGATATAAAAA
Organism: Micromys minutus; assembly: GCF_963924665.1. Taxonomy (NCBI): domain Eukaryota; kingdom Metazoa; phylum Chordata; class Mammalia; order Rodentia; family Muridae; genus Micromys; species Micromys minutus. Next base: position 106,017,016 of record NC_137969.1, read on the forward strand.
TAAAATAAATCTTTTTTAAAAAAAAGATAAAAAGGTTTTTATTTAGTCTGCAGAATATGTACAGCTAAGAGATGTATTGGAGTTGTCTTGTCCTTAAAGGTTAAGTAGACTTCAGTAATGAATCTCTCCAGTTTAGGTTTTCTATATAGAAACACTTTCAATTATTGCTTTATTGCACTATTTTTGGAGGACCTAAGTAATTTATATTTTCTTGATTTAATTTTGAAGAATTATCCATTTCTTCTAGATTTTGCAGGGTTTTCAATAGAAGCTTTCAAAATATTTCCTTATGAGTCCATGGATTTCCTTGGAGTCTGTTGTTAATATTTGTTTGTAAGCTTCATTATTTCAGCCTTCTGTCCTTCCTTTCATTTGTTTGAAGGTTTGTCACATTTGTGCATCTTTTCAAGTCACCAACTATTCGCTTGTTTGATCCCACACTGCTTCTTTGGTCTGCGTGTCTTTCGATTCTTCCCCAGTCTATATTATTTGTTTGAATTTGATATTATCTTTCTACGATCTAGAAGTATATCATTTGGATTTTTTATTTAGTGTAATTTTAGTTTTGTTATGTAAACACATATGGCTATGAACTTTCTTCTTAAAACTGTCTTATCTGAAGATTTATTACATTTTCATTTGATTGTGAAAGAATTTTTTGTTGACTTTCTTGATTCATTCAATGACCTACATCACTCAACTTAAAGCTGGCTGTTCATTCTCCACATATTTATGTAATGTCTATGGATTTTCCTGCTAGTGACTTCTAATTTTATTCCTCTATGATCAGAGAAGATACAATGAATTATTTTGAATCATTTGTGTTTATTAAGACTTGTGGTCATGTGAACAAACAGATGGCCCCATGGGTTTCTGAGAATGACTTGTTTTTCATATCTGCTGGATAGAATTTAATAGAATATCACCTAAACCCAGCTTATCTATTGTGCAGTCAAAAACAGTACCAACTCAACTTTAGTTCCACTTGTTTTTTGGATTGACATCCACCCTTTGTCCTTGGAAGAGCACAGTCTTTGTCAGTAAGTTGTGCTCCTTGAAAACCACAAATAGCTGCATTTTGTTGTTGTTGTCGTTGTTTAAGCACAGTCCACTTGCCTGTCATTCAAATGGTGAGTCAGAAACATTAAGTTTATTTTACAGGTGTATTAATTACTATAGCTTTCTTATTTCTTTATATGGTTGACTGGCTTGCTATTTAGTTCTTCTATTCCTTCCTATTAGTACTAGAGACTTGGGGCCAGTGAGATGGCCCAATAGGTTAAGAGACTCACCGCCAAGTCTGATGTCCTGAGTTCAATCCCAGGGACCCACACAGTGAAAGGAAAAGACTAACTCCTAAAAGCTGTCCTCAGATCTCTACAAGAGCACTATGTTACACAAAGATAAATGTAATTGGTTGTGTTGTGCTGGACATGATGCATTGTTTCCCATTTTCTCCTTTACTCAACTATTCTTCTCAGTAAATTAATTTTCTCTGGTATTCCCATGAACAAAAATCTCCTTTGTGCTATAGTGTATCTTTAGCAGTGCTGTGTAGGTTGTTGTCTTTATGCAGGTGAAGGCAGGCACAAGACAAAAGGAGGCTTGTCACTGGATGAGAAGAAAGGGTAGGTGGGAACAGAGTTTTAGAAAGGGGAAGAGAAGCCTAAGGGGAGGCAAGATGGAGGAAGACAAGGATAAACAATCTCTGTGTAGCTCTGCATATCTACAGGTTGTTATGAATATTTTGTGAGGGATGAATTTATGTAGGATGATTTGTCTTGACTAGGTGGGCAAATTATATCATTTGGCTCCGAGTTTATAGTGTGGATGTTTTGTGGAGTGTAAAATTTACTGAGAAAATCTGAGATAAAAGCTCTTGCTAAATTACAAGTTTCTGGAGTTTTGAATTTGTCAGGCTGGTTGGAGTGCAGGCAGAGTACAAGGCTAGCTGAGAGGCGGCAGGGAGAGAGACTAAACAGAGGGTGAACATGAGTATAATGTTCATTCTAATGTGGCCCACTGGTGCTGGAACTAATGTGGGAGAGACCACCAGAGTCAGAGAGTACCTGGGGGTAGCATGGCATGTCACTATGCTGGCATTGGCTGCAGCTGAGATAATATGCCCCTCTGATGCTATCTGGTTCTTAATGATGCCAGCCATAGCAAGGGTTGGTGGATCCATTTAATGTTTACTGCAACAGAACTGGCTTGGGTTCATGGCAGCCTAATCTTTCACTTCTCTTGAGATGTCCTTATTGCTCTATCAGTTTTTTAATGGCTTTGCTGTATATAATGATGGTAGTTAACAGTTGTTTTTCCTTCAGGACTTAGCCTAGATCATTCCATACTTTTCTGGCTGACAAGAGACCGGCTACTCTGAAATGCTTGTCTTTATAGGGGCATTTTCCCATCAAGGCTTTAAAAAATAGTTCCTTACATGGAATCTGTTCTCAACTATGATATGTGGTAAATGTCGTGTCTACCAAGGGGCCTATTTGCCTGCTGTGTTTAAATGTCCATTACTTTCTGTTAAAGTTCAGAGATTTTTCTGTTATAATTACCTTTTCCTACATCATCTCAGGCCCTTCTTCCATCCCAAGGGTTCTTATGTTTGGTCTCTTGAACATACTCCAGAATTCTTCAAAGTCTCTCTCCTGTTTATCCTTGTTCATATATGTCAACCTTGTCTTCCATTTCTGATATCATTTCTTCTTTTTGGTCTTAACTGCTTTGCTCTGTAGTTTCTGGCTTTTTCTTTTTTTCTTTTTTTTTTTATTGGTTTACTCTCTCATTTTCAGCACTACTGTTTTTCAATTTCCTTCCTAATTTTTTTCCTTATGTATTTTCAAATTTCTCCCCCAACTTTCTGACCGCTTAGTCCACTTTGCTAACTTTCTCGTCTATGCCTTCAGTTGATTTCCTTAAATCATTCATCATCTCCTTACTGTCCTGCATGTGCTCCCTGGGCCTCTTTTAAAGTGCATCTCTGAAATATTCCCTTGGCATTTCAGAGATCTCATTATCATGCTTCCCAGCAATGAGGAGTTATGAGCTTCCAATGGAGTTGTGAGCGTCTGGTGGAGTTGTGAGCTTTCAATGGAGCTACAATGGCTTCCGTGAAGTTTTCATTCGTTTATTAGGTTCGATACATCAGTTTAAATGCAGCATGTCCTCCAGCTCCCTTCTTCTTCTCCTTGCTCTTTTTGTTGTGTGACTGACTGGGGAGGTGGTTTCAGTTGGATTTTATTCCTTGATTCTATTTCAAGGTGAAGGTGACCTGAGAGACCAGACCAACTCCATCTTAGATTCATGTTAGAGAATTTGACTTAAGGTCGAACTTGAATTAGCCAACAAGTTTTCATCTAGTACTAGTTTCCAGTTTATTCCCCACCAAGCCTGTACCTAATACTAGTTTCCAAGTTACGCTCTAACAAGCCTGCACTTGGCACTTCCCTCCCTAGCAACCACAAATCGAGAAGAAAGCAGAAGTTAAGTTTATGGTTTGGCTCCCAGAATCAGCCAATTATTTTAAAGGGCAACAAAATTCCATAATAGCCCCCCAATTAGATGTGTGCCAGGCTAGAAACCACCTTGCTTGCTTGCCTACCTCTAGAAGTGCTGGCGTAAAGCTAGGCTCAGGGATTCACCCTCCAGTCCTTCTGCATCATGGTCAGTGGTGAGCTCAATCTGTAGCCTGAATAAAAATGACCCTAGTGAGATTGTATCAGAATCAACTCCTTGGTGGTTTTGGGAGATTTTCGGAAAGAGCACAACAAAGCCAGCCAGAGTAGCAAACACACTCATCCAACAGTGGTCTGGTCGTAGTAGAAGATACTTGAGTGTGTCACTACTGAGCGACAAGGTGCAGAAACAGTAGCACTCACAGACTGATAAAAGAAAATGGAGCCTAATGATGTTTTTACAGCTAAGGGTATCAAAAATTAAGAAGTAAAAAAGGAAGAAATGGGGAAGGGGGAGTAAAGTATGAAGGGGAGACGATGTGGAAACAGAAACAATACAAAGAAGCCTGGAGAATGAAAGAACATCAACAAAAATAATCAATAAATTTCTTGCAAACCAAATTCAAGAACACATCAAAATACTCATTCACCATGATCGAGTAGGCTTCATCTCAGAGATGTAGGGATAATTCAGTGTATGAAAATTCATCAGTGTAATCCACTATATAAACAAACTCAAAGAAAAAAAGCACATGGTCATCTCACTAGACGCTGAGAAAGCATTTGACAAAATTCAACACCCCTTTATGTCTTGGAAAGAGCAGGAATTTAGGGTTCATACCTAAACATAGTAAAAGCAAAATACAGCAAACCAGTAGCCAACATCAAACTAAATGGTGAGAAACTTGAAAAAAATCCTACTAAAATCTGGGACTAGAAAAGGCTTCCCATATTCCCCCTACCTATTCATTATAGTACTTGAAGTCCTAGCCAGAGCAATTAGACAGCAAAAGGAAATCTAAGAGATACAATTTGGAAAGCAAGAAGTCAAAATATCACTATTTGCAGATGATATGATAGTATACTTAAGTAAGCCACAAAATTCCACCAGAGAACTCCTACAGCTGATAAACAACTTCAGGAAAATGGCTGTATAAAAAATTAACTCAAACAAATCAGTAGCTTTCCTCAACTCAAATGATAAACAAACTCAGAAAGAAATTAGGGAATCAACACCCTTCACAGTAGTCACAAAGAATATAAAATACCTTGGTGTTTTAAGCAAGTGGAGGATCTGTGTGACAAGAACTTCAAATCTCTGAAGGAGAGAATTGAAGAAGATATCAGAAAATGGAAAGATCTCCCATGTTCATGAATTGGAAGGATCATCAAAGGTATGGTAACGGGTGATGTGAGTGAGGAGAAAAGGGATAACATTTGAAATGTAAATACAGAAAACCTCCAATGAAAAAAATGTATACATTAAAAAAAAGAATGATGTCAATGAGGGGAGAACAAAATAGGAGAAAGTAAGGAATGTGATTGTTAATGGTACCTCGTCGATCTATTCAGAAGAAGAGAGATTATGCACACAGAAACTCAGACTTAGTTTTTTTTCCCCCATATGTGAGATTGGAGAATGTGTTTGTGGGGAGGAAAGGAGCTTTAGTGGAAAAAAAAGACAAAAAGGAGAGGTGGTTATTGAGAAAAGTGATGGAAAGGTGAGCCCCAAGAGGAAGAATATGAGCATGCTTGTGGGGGATAGTCCTGATAATTAATTGATGTAAGGAGACTTGCCCTGCTATGAGAGGTATCATTCTCTACTCATGACATTCAGGTATGTAAGTCCCTACAGCAAAGTTAAGCATCAGGAAGAAGACATGATTGTTGCACTCATTTTAAACTAGTAATGAAGAAGAAGTTTGTGAGTATTAATTCGCAAACATTATTTGGGGAATTGAGTCCATTGATGTTAAGATATATTGAGGAATAGTGATTGTTGCTTCCTCTTATGTTTGTCATTAGAGATAGAATTATGTTTGTATTCTTTTATTCTTTTTTTTTTTTTTTTTGCAAGATTATGTTCTTGCTTTTCCTAGGGTGTAGTTTCTTTCCTTGTGTTGGAGTTTTTCATCTATTATCCTTTGTAGGGCCGGATTTGTGGACAGATATTTTGTAAATTTGGTTTTGTCCTGGAATATCTTGGTTTCTCCATCTATGGTGATTGAGAGTTTTTCTGGATATAGTAACCTAGGCTGGCATTTGTGTTCCCTTTGGGTCTGTAAGATGTCTGTCCAGGATCTTCTAGCTTTTGTAGTCACTGTTGAGAAGTCTGGTGTAGTTCTGATTGGTCTGCCTTTATATGTTACTTGTCCTTTTTTCCCTTACTGCTTTGAGTATTTTTTCTTTGTTTTGAACATTTGATGCTTTGACTATTATGAGTCAGAAGGAATTTCTTTTCTGTTCCAATCTATTTGGAGTACTGTAGGCTTCTAGTATGTTCGTGGTCATCTCTTTAGGTTAGGAAAGTCTTCTATAATCTTGTTGAAGGTATTCACTGGGCCTTTTAGTTGGGAGTCTTCACTGTCTTCTACACATACTATGCTTAGGTTTGGTCTTCTCATTGTGTCCTGGATACCCTGGATGTTGTGGGTTAGGAGGTTTTTGATTTTTGCATTTTCTCTGACTGTAGTTTTGATGTTTTCTATGGTATCTTCTGCTCCTGAGATTCTCTCTTTCATCTCTTGTATTCTGTTGGTGTCACTTGTGTCTATGACTCCTGATCTCTTTGCTGGGTTTTCTATCTCCAGGGTTGTCTCCTTTTGTGATTTACTTATTGTTTCTATTTATGTTTTTAGGACCCGGACGATTTTGTTCAATTCCTTAACCTGTTTGTTTGTGTTTCTGTAGCTATTTAAGTGATTTTTGTGTTTCTTCTTTAAGAGCTTCTACTTGTTTACCTGTGTTCTCCTGTTTCTCTTGTATTTCTTTAAGGGAATTTCTTTTAATTCATGTGTTTCTCAAGACCCTCTATCATCAACATGATGTATGATTTTAAGACCAAATCTTGTTTTTCTGCTGTGCTGAGATATCCACTACTTGCTGTGGTGGGAGAACTGGGTTCTGATGTTGCCAGGTTGTCTTGGTTTCAGTTGCTTAGGTTCTTGCACTTGCCTCTTGTCATCTTGTTGTCTGTGATGGTAGTTGATCTTGTTTTCTCTGACAGGAGCTTGTCTTTCCTGTGGCCTGTGGGCCTGTGGGCTTAGGAGGAAGATTGTTCCTGGGTGTTCAGCTCTCTGCAGGCAAGCAATGCATGAGTTCTTATGGTGGTGGGCCGGCTCTGGCTTTGGGCACAGATGGAAGCTGGAACAGTTCATTCATAGACAACACAGTGATACCTGTGCCCCAAGAGTTCCCAGTGATCTCTCCCTGGACAGTCAATGGAGAGAAAGTGGGGACTCACCGATAGGTTCAGGAGGGAGAGCGCTTCTGAGGCCCCTCTGGGTGTTCAGCACTCAGAGGACAGGCCTTGAGTCCTGATTGTGGTGGGCTGGCTCTGACTATCTATATCTTCTAATTTCTTTCTCCTCACCCCACTGAAGTTCTTAACAAGATGACCGGTGAAACCTTGATTGCTAAACCTAATATAGTTGTCATTGCTTTTACATTTTGTTCTTGTAACATTCCTCTGTGAGTTCCATGTTTGGCTACACCTGGTTATCTCTTGATATTTTTCTACCTTGACTTCTGTAGTAAATAATGCCTTTTAGTGTTCCCTTTTTCCTTGATGGCCAGTTTTTTCCAGGTTCCTATATGGGCTCTGCCTATCTGTCCATATGTCTCTCTGTATTGTCTTTCTGTTATTATTATTTTTTTGGACAGGATCCAAGTCTGACCTTTCTTCTTCACACCTTAGTCTCTGCTGCTATTTCATATACCAGCCTCTTCCTTTCCTAATGTCTTGCGCTTAAATTTAACTGATTGCTGCAATCTAAATTTGAAAGGATAAATGAACACACACAGAGAGATCAACAAAATATGGAATAAGTATATTTGAATCTAAGGTTCTAATAAGAAAACCATGTGATTTTTTCCACTTTATTCATTGATGGGCTTATCAGTTATTGTTTCATATTTATCAAGTCATCTTTTTACCCCAGGAATAAATCTCAAGATAAGTTATTCTTATAATGATATTCTTTTTTTATATAATACATATTTAATTTCAATAATATTCTGGCTTAAAGTTTGCATATTTTTTAACGACTTAATTTTACAAAACAAAGATAAATGTACAGATTTTAAACATTTTTTGCTTAAAATTATACTTTTTTGTCAGTACTGTTTTTTCAGACATTAAAATAATTTTTACATAAAACCATGTGAATATATTTTTTTTAGTCAGTACTTGATTTTTTTCAAGGGCTTGACAGTATGCATTGAAAACCTAATAGTTACAATAAGCATAAAGTACATGCAAAACAAAACGCAACATGGAAATAGTCAAAGTCTTTTTGTTTGTAAATATATGTATATTTTTTTGTTTTCTTTATTTCTTGGACTTCATACAGTCTGTGAGTTGTTTCTGGGGGAGTGCAAGCCTCTGGGGTTAGCATCCCACTATCAGTGACTGCATATTATGTCTGTTCTTTTGTGACTGGGTTATCTCACTCAGGATGATATTCTCTAGATGCAGCCATTTTCTTAAGAATTTGGCTTTATAATGATATTCTTAAATTTCAGCATTTATACATAAAAATTGAAATTTATTTTCAAATTAACACATATGCATAAATATGTGACATTGGAAATTGTTTAAATGTTCAACAACTTCTAAGTTCCTTTTAAATTCAATATTAGCAATAGAAAGCAACAAATTCTCAATATGAACATCATAGTAAAGATGAAATGCATTAGGGAAGGTAAAAGAAACCAAATTCACAGTCTACACAATCTATTCTTCTATTTCTGTGGCACTGTCAAGAGAACAAGACTACAGTGTTTCAGAGACAGAGCAATGGTAGGAAGGATGTGGAGGAGAAAAAGAACTAATTACAAAGGGCAACACCACTTTTTTAAATGAACATTTTAGTTAAAATTGTGTTTATATTACTGTGTGTTTGTCAATGTTTATAGAAATACATTCTAAAAAATTATTCTTAATGCATAAAAAATACACTTTGTGGAAAATAATTTGTTTAAGCAAGACTAAAGGAAAAGATTAAGAACTTCCCTAAAAACACAAATTTTAAATGATAAAAGAGATCAAGATTAGAAATGGCATAGACTAGGAGAGAAAATAATCATTATAATTTTAATCAGCCTGAAAACCCCAAGTCTTGAATCTTCAGACATAAAAATAAAACAAGATGCACTTCAGCATGTCATTATAACTTCAGAGAGTCAGGGAACTAGAAAGAACATTGCTCCCATGGTTATAACAAAAAATAGCTGTGTAAACTACAAATTAATAACTTTTTATTGGACTCATTAAGTAACTGAGTTTAGGATAAGCAACAAAACTGTAGGAAGAAACAGGATGCCACAGGGAGCAACAGAGCTTAAGTATTTGCTAACCTAGGGACAGCACATGAGCTAATAAAGAGGTTTATCCATGATGCTTAATGAGTCGCTGTAATCTGGGAATGAGCCAGAATCTACAACTGAGAGTCACAGCCATGGGCAGCTTTAACCTCTTGAAAGTTCCACAAACTTTGTCAGATCCACATCAGAAAGACTGAATAATGGTGTAAAAACTTCCCTCAATGTTCCTTCAGTGAAGTCATTGGAGCCTGAGAATCTGAAGAAGGTTGAATGAGGTGCTAATCTACAAATTGTGTATTGAAATTATGAAATTCATTCCAAATATCCTTGTTGATTAAATAGCTCAGTTCCCCAAGATAACATAACAATCTTTAAGGGCTATATAAAGAACCCAAATACAAGGCAAAAAAAAAAAAAAAAAAAAGAAATAGACTGCAGCCTCCTCTATCAGAAACAACTCAACAACACTATCCACAGCTGGACAAGATGGACCTGTGTATTATGTAATTCATCTACAGAGTAAACATTTTCCCCAGCCAACATTTTGGAGTAAAGAGAAGTGAGAACAGGGTTTACAAAATAGTGTAAGAGTTTTTTTAAAAAAAATGTATCCATGCTTTCTCTTCAAGAGACTACAAAGGGGGCCAAGATAAATTACTCAGGAGAAAATGAACTTAAATAATAGGTCAAAAACATTAATGTAATCGAAAAGAATAGAAAATCACAAACACCATAAACCGGTTCACTGGAAGTTCAATGAAGCCAATAGAACCTTGTCCACACTATGTAAGATAAACAGAGAAAGATAAATTGCTAATGTCAGAAATGAAAAAAACATTAATATGGTGCTCACAAACAATTTCAGGAATTAGACATTAAATCAAGGGTTAAAAACCTTCAAAATAGGGAGCACATGGCTCAGAGGAGCCTGGTAGCGACCTCTCCTAAACATTTAAACAAGAAGTTATTGCATTTCTCTCCGAGCTCTTTCAGAAGATGCATGCTCTAACTCATCCTATTAAGCCCACTTTAGCTTGCTAGAAAAGCCACACCATTCGTTGCAAGAAAACCACAGGCCAGCATCTCTCATGAGCAGATGCAAAGGTCCTCAATGAAGAAAGCATTATCAGATTAAATTTGTATGCCTATAAATATAGATATAAGCAGAGCCAAGTGTAAACAGAATTACATAACATCCTCAAGTATATTGCTACTGATGCAGGAACATGACTAGATGGCATTTTTGAAAAGGCAAAATTGTGGAAATGATAAAAATGATCAGGGCTTGCCCATAGCGGGAAAGGTCAGTAGGGCGAGAAGAAGGGGGGAGTTGCCGAGCACTGGATACATACTATGTATTTGTCAAAATCTGAAAACTGTACATTAGAAGGTGTGAGCCTTGCTGCAAAGCAGATTTCAGATGTATTCTTTGGTGAGAGATGGTGATGATGAGGATGAAGGGAGGAGGGAAGGAGTGGGGGAGAGAGAGTGAGGGAGAAGGAAAGGAGGAGGGAGGGAGGGAGGAAGGGAGAGTATAGGAAAGTTCTGAACTTTTTGGTCACTTTTTCCTAAATTTAGAAATACTCTAAAATCTAAAGCCTATAAAAACTCATGGCCATATAAGTGGTCAGCACTAGTGATTAAATCAAATCTTTTTTTTCAAATGTATAGGTAAAGAAAAACATCTTCTGATATTTGAATAAAAGTCCCATTTTACACGCAACTAAAAGCATGAAATTGATAAGTCTCGGAAACTTCTTATTTCTGTGGTACTAAACCAGGAGTAAAAGAATTGTAATCTGAAATGTTTCTGATTTATTTGGATTCAAAAAAGAAAGTATGGAAAGGTGTTTAGCTTGGTTTTGTTGTGTTGTGTGTGAGTTTTTTTTTTTTAAGAAAAAATTTCCCAGCAAATATATTTTGGCCCCAAACACTTTGATGAGTCCAGTGTAAACACACCAAAAATAGCCTTCCAAAAAAAATGTAGTGTGCAGGGGAAAGCACTAGAAAACACATCTTGCTTTTCCTTTTCATGAAATGTTTGAAAACTAATCTGTGACTTTGTTGAATGTGTAGAGCAGATATGATTCCCACCTCCAGTTTCTAGTTCCTTTGCTCCGTGCCAGAATTTCAGAGACAACATGAGGCTCGCTGTCATAAGGAACCCAAGACTGTCAACAACCCTCGGGCTCAGCAGACCTCTTCACAACAAAAATGTGATTAATTTTTTGGTACCTCATTTTTATATTTCCAAACATACGAGATGGTTTGACCCATTCTCTGTACTCATTCCCTGGGCTCTGCAGTGGAAGATACATGGCTATCTTTCCTCATCTATGTCTCCACCTGACCGCCATTGATGCTGTTTCAAAACAAACCCCAGACTGTACAAGAAAATGCACATATTGTTTGTAATAATGAGACAAACATTTCATTATTTATTGCTAGAGACTAAATACTGTTCTTAATGTAATCAAATTCCATTAGATCATGTAAATTTTAATAATAATTTGTTAGTGTCTTCTAAAATCAAGTTAGTATTCATATTTCTTAATTCTCACCCTTTCCTTTAATACGTTTGCAAAAGTAACCGCATGTGTTACAATAAGCTGATATGTCTCCTTGGACTTTTGCTCATCCAACACGCTGCCTAAATATTTCCTTCTTGCAATATTTTCGTGAAGAAACTTGGTGGTTAGTGTGGGCAGGATTACTCACAGTTTCCTTGGGGTTTTGCAATGGTATCATTTAAAGTGCAACTTTTTTTAAATGATAGAGTTTGAACCTAGATACCTAATCTGATTCAGGATCAAAATTCCTAACATTTTTTCAAAGGTGTTGTGTGGTACAGAAAGAGAAAAGCAATGAAGACTGTCATGTTGACAGCTACAAATCGATATTAGGAAGAACCATTAGTCTGTGATGATATTCTAAGCCTGACATTATTTTGATTTATTGACTGAAATACTTCAAGACAAAAAGCTGCCCTTACTCAGCTCTTGATGACTCTGAGATTTATTTGCACAAACATGGCAGGAAAAATGCTTGGGATTTTATTTCCCGTATTGGCTGGTTTTATGTCAACTTGACACAAGCTGGAATTATCACATAGAATGGAGCCTTAGTTGAGAAAATGCCTCCATGAGATCCAGCTGTAAGGATGATGATCAAGGGGGTAGGATCCAGTCCATTGTGGATGGTGCTATCCCTGGGCTGGTAGACCTGGGTTCTATAAGAAAGCAGGCTGAGCAAACCAGGGGAAGCAAGCCAGTAAGTAACATCCCTCCATGGCCTCTGCATCAGCTCCTGCTTCCTGACCTGCTTGAGTTCTAGTCCTGACTTCGTCTGGTGATGAACAGCAATGTGGAAGTGTAAGCTGAATAAATCACTTCCTCCCTAACTTGCTTCTTGGTCATGATGTTTGTGCAGGAATAGAAACCCTAACTCAGACACTTCCCTTGTTTATTTTTTTAGTTGTCAGTGTCATGAGTGTCCTCCTTATGCTCTCTACAGACAACAGAGACAGCTCTTTTCTCCCATAATAGACTCATGAATTTAAATGTAGTTTATGCTCAGTGTCACTTTAAAATGGGTGTCTACAAAAGGTCAGCATGCCCTTTTCCTGGGCCAGGACTAGCCCTTTCAAGGTGACTACATTCTTCTGAGCAAAGCCAGCTTGCTCTTGCCTCCTTACACTCTGTTAGGGTAAGACACCTTAGGCTCAGGTTATATGTCTCTTAATCCAAATCTAGAATCAGTTATTTCACTACCAATCCTTGGCTTCTTAAAGAAATTGATAGAAAGTGTGTAGATATGACAGATAGACTTTCTGATAAGGGTCATTCGGTCTAGATCCTTTAGCATCAAAGACCAGACTCTTTTTCAACTATTTTGCTTTCAATCTTAATATAACATCAGATTCTACTATATAGCAAAACCAGTGTAGAGTTTCTATTTTTCATTCAATTTCCTGCAATGTCAATGTATCACACAATGGTAGTAAAATCGTTGAAAAGAAGAAATTCCTACTGCCACAGTGACATTAAATTCACTAGAGACCTTTTTAGAACTCTCCAGTTTTCCCAGCAAGGCCTTTGTTCTAGCCCAAACTCCAAGTAAAAACTTGTAGCTGTAGTTGACTAATGGTACTCAAACCACCCGGCAGTGGCACAAGTTCCGTGCTACCTCCCCCAATACTCTGGATTCTCCAGTGAAAGACACATACACACACACACACACACACACACACACACACACACACACACACACACACACACACACACACGGTCAATATGCCTTAAATAGCTCAGTGGTTGGGCCACCCCTAAATGTTCTCATTGCTTACAACTCCTCTCTAATCCTCCTGAATTATTACTCACTAAAATCTATATTTCATCTTTGTTACCCTAGACCCAGTGGTAGGGCCCCTTGAGGCCATTCTTTTTTTGTTCTTATATGATTGTACCCTCTTTCTTCTCCAGGTCTCAAGCCTGATCCCCCCACCACCACTGTACCCAGTATGGCAACACTTCCTTTCCTCTGTCTCCTTACCTGGAAATCCTCAAGTCCCTCCTCTGTCTCTCTGCCCAGCCATTGGCCACCTGGAGCTTTGTTTACTAATCAGAACCAGCTTGGGGCAGGAACCCTCAGCAGTTCACATTCTAAATTCTTGTGCAATTTTGGGCACCCATAACTCATTATGCAAGCATTTAAGCCAAATCGACAACAAAAACGTAATGATTTGATTTCTTAATTCTTCTCCAGTCTGTATGACATCATTCTGCATTTTTCAAATCTGTTTCACTGTCAGATTTTTTTCTGATCTTTGATACTTTTAGAGAACACTGATGAGACATATATGTTTTCTCTTAACTGTGACCTGGTACTGGCCCATGATTGTGTAGAGAGGGAGAGAAACATGGAAGAAATGGAGAGAGGGGAACGAAGTGATAGAGAGGGAGACTAGAAGAAAAGGAGAGGGAGGGATAGAGAGAAGGAGGAGGTAGAAAGAGAACATGCATCTTCTCGTGTTTAAGAAACCACACCACAATGGTGCTTCCCCTTTGGTCTAACTCACCAAAGTGTTGGTAATATCAATATCTTCTTGAGGACATTAGCTTTAATTATCCGGTGACACATGCCAGAGTTTCTACTGTCATTGAGCGTTTCTTCCTTTGTAACTAATAAGATTTTAAAAGTAGATGCTTAAAAATTATTCAGTTATCCTCCCTCTTTCTCTATTCTTTCTCTTGCTAATTTTCAGATTTACTAAAGATCATGTTATTGTGACATTTTCCTGGTAACAATTTTCTACTTGTATGACAGTTTCTCCAATTGTTAATTGAAATTCTACAGTGGGGAAATAGCATCTCCTCTCCACCATTTACTGCTTACTAAACTATGTGAGTGAGAAATTGGGGGTATCTGTTAACTATGTAGGTCAACACTATTCTTATATTGCTTATTTTTTATCTCAAATCGTTTCAGATTTACTCATGGAACATGAGCTTCATTTCTAAGTGCACTTTAAAAAATGGTTATTTCATTTATTTGCATTTCAAATGTCACCCCTGTTCCTAGTTTCCCATCCTCCCTCTCCCTGCTTCTATGGGGGTGCACCCCCACCAACCCACTCCCACCTCACCAACCTAACATTCTCCTAGCTTGGGCATCGAGATCTCACAAGACCAAGGGCCTCCCCTCCCGTTGATGCCAGATAAGGCCATCTTCTGCTATGTATGCAGCTGGAGCCATGGGTCCCTCCATGTATATTGGTTGGTGGTTTAGTCCCTGGAAGCTCTTAGCGGGGGTGGGGAGGTCTGGTTGGTTGATATTGTTGTTCTTCCTATGAAGTTGCCAACCCCTTCAGCTCCTTTAGTTCTTCCCCTAAGTCCTCCATTGGGGTCCCAGCGCTTAGTCGATGGCAAGCATCTGTATTGATAAGGCTCTGGCAGAGCGTCTCAGGGGACAGCTATACCAGTTTCCTGGCAGCAAGTGCTTCTTGGCATCAGCAATAGTGTCTGGGTTTTGTGTCTGCAGATAGGCTGGATTCCCAGATAGGACAGTCTCTCGATGGCCTTTCCTTCAGTTTCTTCTATACTCTTTGTCCCTGCATTTCTTATAGACAAGAACAATTCTGGGTTAATATTTTTGAGAAGGGTGGGTGGCCTCATCCCTCAGCAGGGAGCCATACCTAACTTCTGGATCTGGTCTCTACAGGTTCTCTCTCCCCTTTGTTGGCTATTTCAGCTAATGTCATCCCTTTTGGGTCCTGGAAGCCTATTGCTTTCCTGGCATCTGAAACTTGCTGGTAGCTACCCCCAGTTCCCCATCCTCCACTGCTACACACCTCTGCTCAAATTCCTGACCTGCTGTACATCATCCCTGTCTCCTCCCACACCTGACTCTGCCCCCTTCTTTCCTCCCCCTCTCTTTCTCTCAGGTCCCTTTCTCTACCTTCTGTGATTATTTTTCCCCTTTCTAAGTAGGATTAAAACATCCATACTTTAGTCTTCTTTCTTCTTGAGCTTCATATGGTCTGTGAGTTGTATTCCAAGCTTTTATCCTAATACCCATATTGCATACCATGTATGTTCTTTTGCGACTGGTTTACATCACTCAGGATCCATTTTCCTGTGAATTTTATGAAGTCAATGTTTTTAATATCTGAGTGGTATTCCACTGTGTAAATGCACCACATTCTCTGTATCCACTCCTCTGTTGAGAGGCATCTGGGTTCTTTCCAGCTTCTGGCTATTATAAATAAGGCTGCTATGAACACGGTGGAACATGTGTTCTTGTTATATGATGAAGCATCTTTGGGTATATGCCCAGGAGTGGTATAGCTGGGTAAGTG
This sequence comes from Micromys minutus, assembly GCF_963924665.1. Classification (NCBI taxonomy): domain Eukaryota; kingdom Metazoa; phylum Chordata; class Mammalia; order Rodentia; family Muridae; genus Micromys; species Micromys minutus. The sequence goes on from NC_137969.1 coordinate 106,032,880, forward strand.
CACTTTCCAAACTATGTAAGTTAAGAAAATAAGAATATCAACTGGACATTGGATAACTAAGAAATTATTATTAAGTTTTAAATGTATAATGTCATTAAAAGAGGTTTTATTTTTGATATTTAACATTACTGGCATTTATGAGTCCTTTAAACCTGCTTTAAATTTTCTGTATGCCCCCATGTTTAGTGAAACCACAAGATACTCCAGGACTATGTTGTGTTATCTCTGCTCCACATCTAATCTGATTGCTATATGCCACATACTAAGTGAAACATACATTTCATGCATTCACAATTTTTATTTTTGTATCAGAATCTGCCTGTGAACTATACTTTTTAAATTATTTAACTTTTTAAATGTGAAAACTGAGCAGAGAGTGACATGAACTGCTTTAGTTAGTGCAAGGTCACAGCATCAGCCTAGCTCCCATTCAGCACGAGCTGTACTCTCAGTGCTGGGAAGAATCCTGACAACCTGAGTTGGGACCCCCAGAACCCAAGTAAAAATCCTGAGGAAGAAGTACCCCTAAAGAAAGGTGTGAGTTCAGGCCACTAAAATCAACCAGACTCTGACCACACACTGGTGAAAAAGAAGGAATGCCTCTTTCTCAAGCAAGGTAAATGGTAAAACCAATAGTAGAGGCTGTCCTCTAACACAACACACATGCATGGTGGCAGGAATATGTATCTGTGCCCTCATACATAGAGAAAGATGGGGGGGGGGGACAGAGAGAGACACAGAGAGACAGAAAAGCAGATGTCACAGATAAGATCCCAAAACTGTGATTCATATTCTTAGTCATTGGACTAAAGTTTGAAATAACTTGCAACAAAATAAACATGTTTAAATTCATGGAAAATATGCTTAGACCCTTGTACAGAATGAAGGGGAGACTGTATCGTGTTCCTATTCTGTTGGGGTACAAGTCTTTCCAGAGATGATTCATCTCTCATTTTGTACCCTGTGCCCCTTGAGCCATTTGAAGGAGTCCCTTCTCTTATCACACCTCCCAGAGTCCTGCTTCCTCAACTGCAAGCTGGGCCTCACCCCATGAACATGACAGCATCGCTCTCAGTCTGCGGCTCTCACCTCTGTCCTTACCTATTAGCTCAGCTCGTGTTCTCTAACTCCCAGACACCCTCCTCATCACCAACCTTCCACGGTCTGCACCACCAATTCTTCTGTCAGAGCCTTTCTTGTGCTAGGCCAGTCCTTTACCATTGAGTCCTCCAGCCTTCTCTCCTGTTATTTCTCTATGTAACTGACCTCAGCCACTCCCCCTCCTTCCCTCCCCCTCAAGCCTTCATTTGTACTTCACTTGTTCTCAGATTGTTTAAAGTAAACTAGATTAGGCAACTAGCTTCCCTTTCACACACTGAGCCTTGTGGGCTGCAAACATTTTAATACGGAAAAGAGAAATCACATTGAAAGCACAGACAAAGAAACACATGGAATCAACTCTATGTGCCCTCCCCGCCCCCATGCTAAGTCCTCCACCCAAGGCCCCAGGCACCAGAGGCTCATAGTCCAGGCTTAACTTCATTGCTGTGGCTGCAATTTTGAAGGTTCCCTCATCTTGTTCTTCTTCACTGGGAACTTTCTACTTCCTGCATTCTCCTCTTCCCAAGAAACAACAGTGAGGAAGATTGTATAACCAATTCTTACAGAACAGTGTGAAACTCTCCCTTAGAGAGGACAGGATAGAGCTTGTTAATGGCTCTCACATTATCTTTTCCCAAAATGGTCAGTGACTTTTAATAAAATCACACACACACACACACACACACACACACAAACACAAACACAAACACACACCAGAAGCCAGTCATAAATCTGGGTAGTTATTCCCAGTAAATAATCCTATGTAACTGCCTTTATTTGTGTAGGGCAGTTCTTGATCAGTAGAGCATTAAATTATGAGACTTCTTGGTAAAACTGCTTAAAGTTAGAATAAGCATAAATAGATTGTTAAAGAGAATGGAAAATTCATAATAATTGCTAAGATAAAATATTAGAGTCTAAATCTATTTTTCTCTCTCTGAGGCAGCTGGTATCTGGCTAGAACTTCCACCCCACCCCCCCAAACACACGCTTATTGTGCCTTTCTCTACCCTCCAAGAATGTCTTATTATTTCTGTAGAAAAATGTGAGAAGTGTTGTGTCTAACACTATCTTAGAGAGAACATGATTTTACCTCATAACCTAATACATATGTGTGAAAGATGTCCGAAACCAGAAGACAAAAACTTCACAATGTTTTTCTCTTCTCTGCCATTGACTAGCCCTGTTTGGGGTTTCTGTGAAGCTTGTATTTGAATTTCTTTACACTGATTTCAGTTGAAAGTTCTTGGTTAATCTAGCTACTCTTTATGTATACTGGAACAAATGTAAACCTCCCCAGCAAAAAGGAGGAAAAGAGAAAAATCTTAGTTACTAGATGACAGAGAATATGGTGAAAGGGAGAGGAGAAAGAGACAAAGAAAAAAGTCAATAGAACAGCAAGTACAGAAAAGGTTTTGTCTCCCCAAGACTCCATGCCCTTCCCAAACAGTGCCAACAATCTAGGACAAAGTCGTAAAATACATGAGCCAATGAAGAACATTTCATATTCAAACTATGAAGTGACCATTCCAGACACTGATTTTCTATTCATTTCTCATACTTGTCTTCAAGTTACCAATGTTAGACATTTAGACAGTGCCCAATAAATATTAGGTAGATTCATCATATCTAGAGTTATGTAAAATTTAAATTTTATGACTGACTTCTACTATACAATTATACACTGCTCTGTAAACCAAATCAGCAAAGCTAGTATAGCAAGGAATAAAAACAAAAAAACTAAGTCAAGATTTCAGTATTTCAAAGTAAAGATTCAATTAAGGGTGATGGTGCCCCCCACGAAGCACAGCATGTCACTCAACCTGAGACAAGTGACACAAGGAAGAAGACAGTTAAGGAGTCAGACAGAAATAGATTTAAAGGAAATTGAGTGGATGAATTATATCTAAGTCTGATGGACATTGAGAATTAGACTCTGTTTCAAGAAGTAGACTCTGAATTGTTCATACAAATTTCCAAGTTTTGCTATATAGTCTGGTTTTATCAACCACCTTCTTTTGCCCTGTTACCTAGACAATCAGAAGCAGAAGGCATTGTCAAGAATAGAGGCCATCCCTTCTGACTGTAGAATGACATATGGACTCCTATGGACTTATAAGTGATGACTATACCCAATCTCTAACACACTTCCTGGAGTGCGACTTCTGTACAGACAGACTCATGTAGGCTATATTTTAAGAGTATCACAATACCAGTCTGAGTATTGTGTCATTTTGTTCTACATCATTTTACTTAGGTTTGAGATTCACTAAACCAGAGAATATTTCCCATAATGACCAATGTTTATTGAGCAGTATTATCCCTGAGAGTTATCCATAGACCCAGAGACTGGGCACTCATCCCCACAAGGGTGCCATGAAATAACTAACACATTGTGCTAGAAAATGCTGAGGTGACTTCATGAAAGTCCTAAGCTTTCATACCCAGTAAGTTATATCCCAGGAGGCTCTGTCTTATTGAAAACATCATGTGATATGCATTATAGCCAAACTAGCATCATGTGGTTTTATATACCTATGTGAAACTATCATAAACCAATTAAATTTAAAAATTCCAACACAAATTGATGCATACACGTGGAATACATTGCTGGCCCCCTTTCCTAGTTCTTCTAATATTTTCTTTAGGTAAAAACAGAGCAGGATCTCCATCATTGGAAACAATACAAAGTTCCACACCCTTTCTCAGACTCAGAATCTTGCATCTGGGCTCCTTCTCCCCTCAAGGATGCTGTGTTAACATGGAAGCAACCACACTGGTGGCCTGAGATCCTTCCAGTGGCTTTGCAGTCTTCCTGGAAACCCTCCTAGCATTCCCTTACTGTACTCTACTTTTATCTATCCCAATGGATAGCAGGTTCACAGGGACAGCAGAGCACAGCAAGGCCATCCATACCCATGTGTCCTTCTTGTCACTGACCAGCTTTCGGTCTGACTGCCACAGCCCAGCGTACACATTCTAGTGGGTGCTTGTTTGCTCTCGAGTTTACTCCACACAGTTTTCTAGAATGTGTTTTTTTTTCTCTCAATATCCTTGCCCTCAGCTTTTCCATTCCCAGGTGAATTAGTCTTTTTATACCATGTCCCTGTCTGTCTTTCTGCTCTCTCCCACTCAAAAAATATAGAGGATTTTTTTTTTTTGCTGTAAAATATAATTACCAAATAGCATACAAATATATGGCCATGCATGATCTAAGGAACAGCTGCAAAATTGCTAATATTAAGTCTAATTTAGCTACAATGTGTGGAAGCTGGATGATGACAGCCTAATTATAACAAAAGTCAACGCGATGAAGTCTACGGATGACAATACATACTAATTTTAGAGAAAGAGAGAGAGAGAGAGAGAGAGAGAGAGAGAGAGAGAGAGAGAGAGAGAGAGAGAGAGAGAGAACCCTGTACCAAGTGAAATTCGAGAGACAGGCCGACGGGACTAATGGCTCACACATATACTTAATGTGGCTAGTCAATATAATAGAAACAAAAAGATGGATGGAACTGTTCAAAAATCTAGCAGTAACTAGGAATGCAGGCTAAACCCATTAACTGTCAGGCTAATAAGACTCCATGTACTGAAGTGCCACAAGACAGCCGTGCTTTCCCAGGATGGTGGCGGTTGTACTGGTGCACACCTGCGAAGAGGATGCTAAATCTATTGTCACATTCATTATGACAGAGAGAGGGAAAAACAACGCTAATAATGTAAAGTATAAATGGAAAGAGCAGACAGCACAGAGTGACATTTGCATGGTCCCAGTCAGCTTGTTAGCTGAAGTGGGTTTTAATTAGCCATTTTCCAGCAAGTACACGAGCGAATTAGTGGCAGCTATAAACAAGAAGAGGCGATCAGGCCCAAAGAGAAGGAGAAATGATCAGAGTGCCTTTGCCGAGGTTGGGATGGGGAGGGCAAGGAGAGATAAAGCTAATCTGGATCACTTTTCTCAGGCATACATTTAAAGAGCACATCATCCTGAAAGCACGTGGACAATGGGACATCCCCCCTTCTCTACAGGTAAAGGAACAGAAGCCTTCAGAAGTTTGCAGAGTTAACACAGTTTACACCACTGGGGCTGTCTGTGAGGAACACTCTCTGATTCTACATTTCTGGTGTGCCTGGATAAAACACTTGAGAATACAACCATGTACTAAATCCATGGTGGTCTGGAATCTAACTGGTTGTACGCCATGATCAGTTCGCCTCTATGCAACCCTCCAGCAGAAAGAATATTGGAGACAGTTGGAGGTACTGCCTCATGCCTGTAACACCCGCATTCGGGAGGCTGGGGCAGGGCTTGTGAGGGGCTGTATCTGCAGGTTTAAAGGCTGGTTGAATTCCAGGCCATGTTAGAATATGGGACCCTGTCTTGAAAAAAGAAAAAGAACCCCAAAGATGCTCTAACATATAACAAGGACACATGCTCCACCATGTTCATAGCAGCCTTATTTATAATAGCCAGAAGCTGGAAAGGACCCAGATGTTCCTCAACAGAGGAATTGATGCAGAAAAGGTGGTACATTTACACAATGGAGTACTACTCAGCCATTAGAAACAACAACTTCATGAAATTCCTAGGCAAATGGATAAAACTAGAGACTATAATCCTGAGTGACGTAACCCAGTCACCAAAGAACACATATGGTATGCACTCACTGATAAGCGGATACCAGCCCCAGAAAGTTCAGAATAACCAAGAAACAATTCACAGACCTTAGGAAGCTCAAAAAGAAGGAAGGTCAAAATGGGAATGCTTCAGTCCTTCTTAGATGAAAGAACAAAACACTCACAGGAGGAAATGAAAGGTCACCTAGAGGAACAGAGTTTGAAGAAAAGATCATTCAGAGGCCACTTCACGCAGGGATCCACAACATATGCAGACACCAAATCCAAGCAGTATTGTTGATGTTAAGAAGTACTTACTGTCAGAAACCAGATAGAGATGCCTTCTCAAGGGCTCTACCAGAGTCATACAGATACAGCTGAGTATGCTCGAAGCTAACCATCGGACTGAACATGGGGACCCCAATGAAGGTGCTAAAGAAAGGACTGAAGGAGCTGAAAGGGATTGCAACCTCATGGGAAGAACAACATTATCAACTGACCAAACCTTCCAAAACTCCCATGGACTAAAATACCAACCATTAAGCACACATTGAGAGACCTATTGATCCAGTTGCATATGTAGCTGAAGATACCAGTGTCAGGTATCAATGTGAGAAGAGGCCTTTGATTCAGGAAGGACATACTTTTCCAATGTAGGGGAATGCCAAGGCAATGGGGGTGGAGAGGGTGATTAGGAGAGAGTGCACCTTCATGAAGACAAGTGGAGGGGAAGGGGGGATGGGAGCAGGGCAGGGGAAATGGATAACATCTCAAATGTAAATAGAGTATATAATAAAAAAAAGAAAATGGGAAAGAGTTTTGGGAACAAGATAATAGCACCTTACTATAGTATCTCTGAGACACAGTGATTCTGAATAAATACTCACCATGTGGCCTACTAGTGAGTACCATGTATTGCACACCTCTAAGTCCTAAGGGATGCAACTTAAACTTACTGGAATGGTGTGCAGACAGGCAGTGAGATTATATCAAGCAAAGGCACAAAAGTCCCAGTGCCCTGGAAGAGAGGGTTGACACCTCTTCCCTGGAAAGACTGCTAATTTGGTCCATTTGTGGAGGGACCCAGGTGCATGGACTAGGAAAAGCCATCAGTCAGCCTGAGACTAGGACGGAGGTTCTGGTCTCATCACTGGTCCTTGGCAAGCACTAGCACACTGTTCACTCTGCAAAAAGAAAAGTCTAACACTTTCTGGAGGAAGTGGGCAACTGAGAGAAGTCTTTGGATTTCATGAGTCCGTTCTACTTCCCATCCCCTCTCTGCTTCCTGGCTGTCAGCACAATACAGCCAGCTGCCTCAGGCTCCTGCCACCAACATGTCTTCCCCACCATGATGGGCTACATCCACCTCTAATGTGTGAGGGAACATAGACCCTTCCTCTCTTAAGTTGCTTCCTTCTGAATACTCAGTCACAGAAACAAGAAAAGTAGCACAGTTTCTCACCAGACCAGATAAGACAATGGTCTTAACATGGTTAACCAACCACTAAAGGAACTATGTGCTTTCATTTTATGAATTAACCTGATTTGCAATCTAAGGTATGCTCTTAAAACAACAACAACTTGATCTGGATACTAGAGAATCTCATATGTCAGGAATTAACAGTGCTCCCTTGACTTCTTTATATCATGAATTTGAACAACACACTCAGAGATTTAAGGGTATTGAAGTTTGAAGCAGGCCAGTAATGATGGAGGGAAAGGCAAGAGCCATGGCAGAAGACTAACTGGATATTGACAGAGATGTTGCCTCATTTGTAGATAATGAACTCAGGAAGAGTTCAGATGAAATTAAGAACCCAGGGGCTGTATTTACCCAGAGTTATCAACCTCATAATAATAGTGTGTATTTAAAAATAGCAATCATGTATGTGAGAGATATTGCATAGGACAGATAATTAATCCTGCCTTAATGACTTCCCATCTAGATATGAGTTAGACAAATGGACGTGCATGAAAATTTAAAAAGGTGTGTGTCTACCTCCCATGCACAATTATGTAAGATGAAGAGGCATTGTTCTTGATATTTTTTCATGTATCCACCAAATGTTTACTGAGTGCCTGTCATACGCAAGGCCTTGGATCAGACACCAATGACATTAAAGGTCATTTAGGTAAGTCTAATTCCTCCCCTATAGGTCAGGCTTTTCCAAGTAGAAGCTGGTTATTCTTTCTGACTTTGGTATGTTTCTATTCCTGTGATTAGATGTGATGGCCAAAGCAACTTGCAGAAGAATGTGTTTGGAGCTTGCGATTTTAGAAGGTCAAAGACCATGACCACCACAGTGGGACCATGGTAGGAGGCGGGCAGGCATGATGCTGGGCAGTAGCTGTGAATTCACATCCCAATCCACGAGCACAAGAAAAGAGAGATTGCACTGAGAATGGCATGTGTCTTTTGAAACCTCAAAGCCTGTGTCTAGTGCCATACGTCCTCCATGGCCACACCTCCTCCATGGCCACACCTCCTCCATGGCCACACCTCCTCCATGGCCACACCTCCTCCATGGCCACACCTCCTAATCCTTCCCAAATGGTTTTACCACCTGGGGAGCAAGTGCTCAAACATGAACCTATGGAGGCCATTCCCACTTCAACCACCACATTTAGTTAAATCTTCTTTATATAATATCTCTAATGCCTGCAATCTCCTTTTCTACTGTTCAGACCTTTTTCTGTCCTATCAAAAGACATTCAGAATCCATTAATCCCTTATCAAAAAACTAAGCATTAACTGTCACATCTTCGTTTGCTCTCCAAATCACTTCACTAATTTAACCCCAAAACACAGTTGCTTTTACAGTTGTCACAGAATTAACTTTTAGTTTATTGTGGAACAGTCTCCCTAAGGTTTTATAAAGTAATGATAATATCCCACCATTGAGTTGACTGTTGTCAGATCTTAATACAGTAATATAGTTTGTTGTTTATTTTACATTGCTTTGAAATTCTCACTCTGATTCTATCATATAAAACATTTACTTCATTTCCTCTGTACCAACACCATCCGTTCTAAAGTTCAAGTAAAATGTTTTTATTAAAATGAATAATTTTTATTATATATTTTATGTAGTTTTTTCAAATGAAACTTAATTTAAAAGTAAAGCAAAACATTAATCTCTTCTGTGTTTACCCAAAACAGCCATTTTCACTGACAATTAATTTATGAAAAATTTCTTCCTTAGGATCTCATTCACCAATTTTCCATTTTTAAGTTGCGTTCTCCCCTCCCCCAAGAATCAGGTTCTAAGAAAGACCAGTGGTTATAAGAAGAAGTACTTTTATCTGAGAGGTTTATTCAGAGGCACAGTGGAGCGAAATGGATGTGAAAAGAACGGAAGCAGAACTCAGACCCAGCATGCCTTGCGCAGGGACGGAAGAGGTGTGTTACAGGCCAACTGGCGCTTGTCTCTCCCTGACTGCCTATGTTTTCAGGCTCCTCAAATGTCTGCGCTGTACACAGACAGGCTGCTGTGGGTTGGTAGTAAGGTAAGGTCTCGGAGCACAGAAGTGTCTGACAGAACGAAGTTATTTGTGTCATGAAAGCCAGGAAGCAGGGGCAGCCAGAAAGAACTAATTTCTCCTGTGTACACTTTCTTAGGACACCCTCAAATTGTTAGATCTCAGGAAATGCATATGTCCACAAATGACAATCTTGGCTCAGCTCAAGCTGGACTATAGGATTGCTATACAATCCTTGAGTCTTGTAGCTCAAGCCTACAGCCAGCATTCCTGCCTGCCAGGACAGGACACGTGGCTCTCCATTGACACATACCTGTGGCTACATAAAAGGGCCATGCTGGCCTTCTGACTCTATCGGTTCCTATTTACAAGTCTGCTTTTTATTCTCCCTGCTCTGAAACCATCCGGATGCCTCTGGATAGACTTTCCGCTCCGCCATTTAAAATCCTCCCCCCTTAACCAAGGAGTGGCCATTTCAGTGGTTTCTTTGCTTGCAAACTTCAAGCACAAAATCTATTGTTCCCTTGCTTCTTTTCTTGCTATCCAGGACTTTGGTTGCCCTTAGCTTCGTTTTAAGTTTTGTGTGGTGTTTTAGCTCTGAAATCCCAGAGAAGTTCAGTACTAAAGAATGAAAGAAACAAAGGAGCAGCATGAGTCACTGGTATCAGCATGACCTCTGGTGGCAATATGGACCACGGCATCAACACACACCGTGACATCAACACAGCCTGTGGAAGCACAGACCACACCAGTCTTTTGGGAGAGATTTTTTTCCTACAACTTTATTTAAAAAACAAAAAAAAAAAAAAAAAAAAAAAAAAAAAAAAAAACCCAAAAAACCAGAGATACATGTACAGATTATTAAAAGCATTTTAGCATAAATATATATATGAATATATTTTTGTCAGTACTTGATTTTTTTAAAGGCTTTGAAATGCCTTGAATTTCATTGAAATCTTACTAATTACAGAGATCATAAAGTATATGTAAAGCAAAACGTAACATGGAAATAGTCAAAGTTTTCTTTGTGTGTAAAGATTAAACATAATGATTTTTTAAATACCAAAAATTGCCACAAGGCTATTCTCTTGAGTTATTAATGATTTAAGGTCTAGGTGTACCCCATTCCGAGAGGGTGCTATACACTTTTTTTTTCTAAGAAGGACTGAGGCTTCCACTTTTTGGCCTTTTTTTTTTTTTTTTTTTTTTTTTTTTTTTTTTTTTTTTTTTTTTTTTGAGTTTCATATGATCTGTAAGTTGTTTCTTGGGGATTCAGGGCTTTCGGAGGCCAGTATCCAATTATCAGTGACCGCATATTGTGTCTGTTCTTTTGTGACTGGGTTACCTCACTCTCACTCAGGATGATATTTTTGGGAGAGATTTAATCCAGAAAATGAACCGTTCGTCTCAGAGATGGAGCTGTTGCTCGGAATCAGCATGATGGTGCAGTTGGGTGACATAGCTCAGAGCAGGTCCTGTGAGACCTCCAGGCTGCTGTACACCTCTACATCCTTGGTGCTCAGCAGGTACCTGGGGATCAACTATCATGCTTGCAGACCATGGGCGGTATGGCTCCGTGCTTACCTCCCCCCAGCAGCTCTGCTCACTTGGCATTATTTCCAATCCCATGAAACCACTTTTTAAAAGCATCTTCCCATAGGTCCTGCCTTTTATTTTAAGTTATTTCAGAGACACCGTGTTCTCTGCCGGCTCACTCTCTACCACCAAGTCTCCCGGTAAAACCTCAAGGGGTCTCTCAGGCTCCTCTGAACAGCCCTGTGGCTCCTTGGATGCTGGCAGCTATAGCATTCTTTAAACCATGTTGATGTCCTCGATCTGGGCTGCCACTGAGGGCCTTGTTAAGTCTGTGATCCTCATTGCCTGATGAAGTCATATTGATGTGCACGTGACCAATGACGCTGCCAAAGAAGGTGTTGATGTCCATGATCCGTGCTGCTACGGGAAGCACATGGGTGTCCAGAATCTCTGTGCCCTCTGCTTGGTAAATTAGAACAATCGTTCAGCTCACTTCATAACCAGCGGTGATGTCTTGTGTTGTCTGTCATAGATGTCTGAGGACTGTGAGTCCTCCTATATTTAGTTTCTTCATCTAGTAAGGCGAAGACTACACACAATCCACGTTGCTCCTCATGACCGTATCTAGGCATTGCTTATCTTGTCTCTTGAAAATGAAGTACTTTGAACAGGTGGCATTTGTGGCCATGTTTGTTTAGCTGATTACAGGAGAGTGAAAGAGGTGAGGATGCGACTCTCTCACAATGTGGAGTTAGCACACATATAGTTCAAACCTGGGTCCATCTGAAGAATGGAGTGACACTCGAGGGAATATTTTCAAGCCTCACAAAACAAGAGGCTGTATTTGCTGAGATATGAAGATAATAAAAAAATAAAGGATCCAAGCCCAAAGCTCATTTCAGCATTGTGGTGTCTGAATGGTATTCAGAAGGAAAAGGTGCATTGGGATAGGAGCTCATTCATTGCAAGCACCGTTTGACTTTTTATAAAATATATTACAGAACATGGAAATGTTGTAACCATAATATATCTATCCTTAGATGAAAAACACTGTATTGTTTAAATATGCATCGTTTAAATGTGTCGTGACTACAATGTGCATAATTTTTGGCATAAATTTGACTAGAGAAATTTTTCTCCAAAGCTATAAGCTCTGCCTCTATGACTCAGTAGAAATAGTCATTTGTGGGTGCCAGCTACTTCTCTGTGTATCAGTGGTCTCAGAAAATACATGCCTAGGTCCATGAGAGGTCTCGATAGAATTTTAGCCACTATGTAAATTTCTATGCAAAGTAAACAAAAATGACAGAAAGCCAAGGACAAGAAGATCGGATATTTACCAGGACATGTTACCAGGAATACCCTGATTCTGTTTCTTTGTCTGGTTTGCTGGCTTGTCACCAGACATAAAGTTTGTTGCGGAACATTTTAATGAACAATAAATATCCATGATATGAAATGTTTACAGGCTCTGGACTTTTTCGCAAAGTGTGCCCTTTGAAGCACGCAATAAAAAGCCTTTTACTCATGGAACCAGAACATATTTTTATGAATTCTATGAAATATAGAAAAAGTTTTTATGTTCACATAGACATTTCTCAATAGACATTAAAGAAAAAAATATTGCCAACATGGAGATATAAGAAATGGGCCTTGAAAGTCACATACACTTTGCCTGAACTGCTCTGATCTGCACATCCCTCTCAGTATTCACTGTGCGGGAAAAGCTATCATAGTGAGTGTGGTGATTTCCAACAGAGGTGCACCTGCCTCTGCTTCCCAAAATGTGTACTGCTGGAAGTAACGGTGTGCACCACCATGCCTGGGAGGGTTAGTCCTTTCACACAAATACTTTTCATTGTACACATTAGACAGTAGAACAGATGCAAATATATAAGCATAATACCCTGAATTCGGTGTCTCAAATGTGCTCCTGTAATCCAGCCCTTAATGTGCATGCTATGATAATTAATTTGAAATGTTTTGCAACTCCTTTTCCATTTTTGTGTCCAAAGCCAGAGACAGATATTCTGCAACTAAAACGCCATCCTTTTTTTCTGTCTTCCAGAATAAAGGCACTCCCTTCTACATATTTTGAAAATTAAACAGTCATTAGTGTTGAAAGAGACAAAATGCATATAATATTTATCATCGCATGCAGCATTAATACCTCCTTTGCCACTATGAGCCATGACATAATGACATAACAGTGAAATTATTTGTAAACTACAATTACACATCCTGGCGGCCACAGGCTTCTCTTACGGTTCCACAGGCTCCACTGCTACCTGTTAGTCTGGTCTATTAGGCATTGTAATTATGCACTTGGATGTTCTTTAAGGACCATCTTAGGGGCCTCATAGATTACAATGGTCCCTCTGAAGCGGTTACCAGATCGCTTATGTAATTATATAATTAAGTCCAGGCAGTAAAACCTCAACAAAAACTCTTTAAAAAAATAAACAGCCAGTACTGGGGCAACAGATGACTTTGATTGCAAATTAGAAGTGATTTAAAAAAATGGTATATATCCAAAGTCAAGAGCAAAGCTTTCTCGGCACTGATCTTTATGTTGGGATTGTGGTCTTCACTGCATTTACAGAGGAGTAGGATGCAGTCCCATAGGCATCTTTGATTTTGGCCTAGACATGGTTTTTATCAGTGGTACTTCAAGAGACATTCCTCTTCTGTCTCTTCCCTGGGAACAGTTCATGGAATGATTGTGGTGTAAAAGCCATCAAGAAAGAGAAAAGGTAACTGAGCTACTGAAACAAATGGAAGTCCTCCATATTAAAAACACTTGTATTTAAAATACATTGATTTTCCACCATTCTATATGACCCAAATATGTCCTCTTAGCTGCCAGTTAAATTTACTGAATCTGCAAAGTAGAAAGCAACCAACAGAAGCATGAGAGAGTTGAAATTAATTCAAACACAAAGCTAAAAGATGATGCTTTAAAATTATTCGTGTGTATGGTATTATGTATGTACGATGTATTATGTGTGGGTATGTGCGTACTTGTAATTGTGTGTGCACACATCTGTGACGTGTACATATGTGTATCTGAATGAATATAAGGCCAAAAGTTGATGTCAGGCATCTTTCCTCAATTGCTTTCCACTTTATATCTTGAGAAAGGGTCTCTCATCGAAGCAAGGACTCACCTATCAAGCTGGGCTGGCTGGCCAGTGAGCATCAGACCTGTCCCTGTCTCTCTCCGTGCACACACCGAGATGGGGTTACAAGGGCATGCCATCATACCCAGCTTTACATATGGCTCTAAGATCCAAAATGAGGTCCTCAGGCTTATGCAACCAGCCCTTTATCAACTAAGACAGCACCCCAGTCCTTTGCAATACTTTCAACATTACATTTTTAATTATAATAATAACTTACTACAGTAATAACTTACTGTGTATACTTAAATATACACAGAATAGTTGTCTGCCTCCTGGGAGGCAGAACAAATGGAGGCATCCTAAGTGTGTAAGCGTAGAAAAGGGAGCCAAAGTATACCATATGCCAAAGGTAACATTGTACATCCAGCTATGTTCCTAAATATTTAATATTGATAGAAGGAATGTAATAGTCGTTTGAAGATCCATTGTATGTCAAGTACATGCATGGGTATGAATGCACTACATATTACATCATCTTGTTTTCCCCGTAGCTCCTTGAATTTCATCTAATCATTATATTCACTTTATAGGTTAAAATGGGTTTTTTCTTTTTAAATGTTGGGTCTTTAATTGATAGATTAAGTATCTTCAGTGCTTGTAACACATAAGGTGCAATGGTGACTGATGAGATTTAAAGAGGTTGAGTCTGCTTCCCAAGGCTGCACAAGCCAGGAACTAGGATGTGAAGGACACACTCCACACACTGGCCTCAGAGACATCTTCCTGTGATTATGGCCATCCTTCTGTGGCGCTGATAAATGCACCAAGTAAAACAAAGCACAGGGTATCCTTCAGAGAGCATACAGATGCAATGAGTTTTTAAAAGCAAAATATGCAGGAAACTAAAAGATTGGAAGGATGTATACCAAAGTGCTGATCCGACATTGCCCTTGAGTGGTGGTAATTCATCTGGTGTCTTCCTTTCTTCTTTCTTTGTTTTTAAAATATCTTAGAATCTTGGAATAATCGAGGTAGTTTCATTTCTTTCATTTTTTTCATTTTTATCTTTTTAAAAAAATTCTTTTCAGTCCTATAGGAGATGAGAATTAGTTCTCAGTCCTAAGCAGATATTTCTTTTTATAAAGATGAGGCGGCATGGATATGAATTTCTATCACAAATAACCTGGAGATAGAGAATCTTTACAGGAGCTACTAAAACAGAAGTTAAAAGAACCCCAAGAATATAAAAAAAAACTAAAAAGACAAAGTACCACTTTTGCTTGATAAGTGGCAGGCAAAACAATTCTGAGGGGGAAATGTGGGTTCCAGTGGTGTTTTCCTCTAATGTGATGACTTTTGGTTCTATCTGGACAAGTATTACATTTTCCCTTATATGAGGAATCAGTGACGTGTGTGTGTGTGTGTGTGTGTGTGTGTGTGTGTGTGTGTGTGTGTATGAGAGAGAGAGTGAAAGAGAGGAGAGGGGAGAGAGAGAGAGAGAGAGAGAGAGAGAGAGAGAGAGAGAATGAAAAGAAGAAACTAGAAAGAAGAAAATGTCTAAAGGGAGGGGGAAGAAAAACAAGAGTTGGTAACAGACTATACCCCATATGAAAGGAGTGTCTCATATTAGGGGAGGAAGGAGACCCAGCAAAGGTGGAGGAAGTGTGAGGCTTAGGAGATGGCAGTAATAAGAGAGACAAATAAGAACAAAGTACAAGGACACTTACCGAATGTTTATTGCTTTTCTTGTTGCTATGACCAAATACCTGACAAAGCAATTTTATAAGGGAAGGCTTATGCTGACCATGGAGGCACACTCCTTTAATCGCAGCACTTGGTTGAAGCAGCGCAGCAGATCTCTGAGTTTGAAGCCATTCTGGCCTGCATAGTGAGTTTTGGGGTTAAGGCTACAGTCTTAAAAAAACAAAAGAAAAAAAAAAAAAGAAGGAAGAGTTTATTCTATCTTACCTTTAAGGGGATTATTCCAATAAGGTGGAAAAGCATGGTAGGTTGTAGGAGCCACCAGGAGGCTGGCAGGTCACAAGGCAATGGCAGTCACACATCAGAGAGTGAAAAGAAAGTAGGGCTTGGTCATCAAACTACAAGCCTCACCACAATTAACCCACTTCTTCTAACAAGGCTCCACCTTCTCAAGGTTCCACAGCAGCCCCAGACAGCACCCTTATATGAGCCTATTGGGAACATTTCACATTCAAACCACATCAATATAGGAAACGTCACAGTGAAACCCACTTTTCCACATGATAGCTAAAAAAATAATCATATCCACTGTTGGTGGGGTTGTAAACTGATACAACCACTCTGGAAATCAGTCTGGTGATTCCTCAGAAAATTGGACATAGTACTACCTGAAGATCCAGCTATTCCACTTCTGGGCATATACCCCAGAGAAGCTCCAACATACAACAAAGATACATGCATCACAATGTTCATAGCAGCTCTATTTATAATAGCCAGAAGCTGGAAAGAACCCAGATGTCCTTCAGAAGATGAATGGATACAAAAATTGTGGTACATTTACACAATGGAGTACTACTCAGCTATCAGAAACAATGACTTAACCAAATTCTTAAGAAAATGGTTGCATCTAGAGAATATCATCCTGAGTGAGACAACCCAGTCACAAAAGAACAGACATAATATGCAGTCACAGATAGTGGGATGCTAATCCCAGAGGCTCGGACTGCCCCAGAAACAACTCACAGACTGTGTGAAGTTCATGAAAAAAAACAAAACAAAACAAAAAACCGTCATACTCAATCCTTACACACCAAGAAAACGTTGACTAATTCCGGGTTACATCCTGTTTTACATGTACTTTTTGCTCATTGTAACTAGTAAGACCTTAATACAGAGTATCAAACCTTAAAAAAAAGGGGGGGGGGAGCCAAGCACTGACAAAAATATATTTGTATACATTTATGCAAAAATGTTTAAAATTTTTTTCTTTTATCTTTGTGTTTTAAAATAAAGTTTAAAAAATAATCATAATAATAAACAATCAGTTTCTGGTATCAGAGAAGCTCAGAGGTCTTGTCAACACTTAAAATGCATTGCAAGTCCTAGAGAGTGGGGCCAAGTCGAATTTACCATAATCGATGGAAAACTAACACAGAAGTTACTAGCACCGAGCATTGTGGTTTGATAGCTCCTGAAACCAACTGCAGATCACAGGCAGGATATGCCACCACCCCGGTGTTCAGTTGCATTTGCCTGATTGACTGCCTAACGTTTGCACTGAGCTGTAGATGAATTTCAACAGAGATGAGAACTTAAATATTGCTGCTCATCTTCAGTAAGAATTCCTCCTCTAAGGAAATGCATATTTAGTGGGAAGCAGTGAAAAAAACCTTCACCTCCTTGCTGAGGAAATTCAGCCTTTTTCCTGTGCAAGACCCAGCCTTAGAACAGTTGCCCTGAATCCGGAAAGATCTAGGAGGTTCTGCAGATGAATTCCTGAGCCCACATCTCTTAAAAGCAAAAGAAGAACTCTTAAAAAGAGTAAAGAAGGCCTGAGGAAACACCTCAGTGAGAAAAAAAATGCCTGTGTCTCATGAAGAAAGAGCTGAGTTCAGATTCTTAGCACCCAAACTGGGGGATAAGAGTATATACTAAAAGATAACAAAGAGCTTGTGGGCCGGCTAGCCTGGTCTAACCATTGAAAGAAGCAACTGCAGTCAAATAGTTCTTCCCAGCATCATTGTCTGGGCTTCAGTGTGCTCTGTGAGGCAGTCCACTGAGCTGTCAGAACTATGTGACTCCTTCCTAGGACGCAAGCTCCCTTCTAGTGAACACCAACTTTCTCCTGGAGAAATTCCAGTTCCTTTGGGTGTATTGTCACAGAGGTCTGACTGTACACATTAATGATGACCCTAACTAAGACAGTAACCTATCATGGCCAACCTTTAGATTTCCAAGGTCCTACTCTACTTACATAGAATTCAAGTTGGATGTTACCGTTAAAACCAAACATTCTAATAATCTGTAAGGCACCATCACCACAGTGAAGATGCTGTTGACTCAGTAGACATGACTAAATGGCTCATCTTTAAGAAGTGTCTATTTCACAGAGTTGAGCTGAAAGAAACGCAAACCAGAAGGAAGTGCGAAGCTTTGTTTATTGTGTGAGAAGCCAGCATGGAAGCCATGCTAAGCTGGGTGTGACTCATGCTGAGTTGTTCCAGAGAATGTACCTTATGTTTCTGAGGACTAATACTTTTAGTCCAACTTCTTAAAGGAACCAAGTAAAATTCAACTGAATCAGCAATCCATGGCATTTAAAATTCCAAGCCCTGGAGAGGTAGGCAGTTGACCTGACCATTCATTCCTTCTCCCCCCCTCTTTCTTCTGTTAATGTAGCTTCTCTTAGAAGAACATATCTCTCATATTTTCTCTATAATCATAATTAACTAATTCAACTTTATATGGAAAGAAATAGGAGAACTAATGGTTGGGATGATGTTGAGTAATTTGTTAGTCTTGTGTTTGGGTCTTGGATAGTTTTTAAAAGCCCAGCAGTTGAAAGTGTTGGTCTTCAGTCTGAAGGTAGCAGAACCTTTAAGAGATGGGGTTTAGATCAATGAACTTATCTTCTTGGAGGGGGGACACTGGGATAAAGCCTGTTTCCATCCTTCCTTTCCATCTCCTGCTTCCTGGTTTCCAAGAGGTAAGCAGCTTGCTTTGCCTCACGTGATGCTTGACACAGACCTCCCAGCAAAGAGGTCACATCTGATGCGTAAGTTGAAGGCAGAGAGTGCGTGAGTCTGAACCTGCTACGGGCTTTTGAAACCTCAAAGCTCATCCCCAAGTGACACACCTCCTCCAGCAAGGACACACCTCCTCCAGCAAGGACACACCTCCTGCAGCAAGGACACACCTCCTCCAGCAAGGACACACCTCCTGCAGCAAGGACACACCTCCTCCAGCAAGGACACACCTCCTCCAGCAAGGACACACCTCCTGCAGCAAGGACACACCTCCTCCAGCAAGGACACACCTCCTCCAGCAAGGACATACCTCCTGCAGCAAGGACACACCTCCTCCAGCAAGGACACACCTCCTCCAGCAAGGACACACCTCCTGCAGCAAGGACACACCTCCTCCAGCAAGGACACACCTCCTGCAGCAAGGACACACCTCCTCCAGCAAGGACACACCTCCTCCAGCAAGGACACACCTCCTCCAGCAAGGACACACCTCCTCCAGCAAGGACACACCTCCTCCAGCAAGGACACACCTCCTCCAGCAAGGACACACCTCCTCCAGCAAGGACATATCTCCTCCAGCAAGGACACACCTTCTCCAGCAAGGACACACCTCCTCCAGCAAGGACACACCTCCTCCAGCAAGGACACACCTCCTAATCTTTCCTAAATAATCCACCAACTAGAAACCAAACACTTGAATACATGGGCCTAGGGAGGTCAATTCTGATTCCAACAACCATAGATCCTAAGCCTGTCTGTTCTCTAGTAGCTAGGGCTGATATAAAAATCAAATTACCATAAGTAAACTGAATTTTAGAGATGAAAGGAAATTTGAACACCAATTAATTCTTGATGGTTAACAACATCATTGCTTTCCAGAGGTGAAAATATTTAATTATTGTTATTTTTGACATTTTGCAACATGCTTGCTACTGTTCTGAATACATTTCAGCCAATGTCTTCATCCACAGAAGACAAGTTTCTTCTGTTTTATTAATTACTCAATTTAAGCCTTTTCACCATCTCCACAAGGTCTACACACCCTTCAAAGTTCAGGTCAACCAGCTGTTGGCACTGCTGTGAGACTTTTCTATCATCCCATCACAAAACCAATGTGTGTCTCTGCTCTGAACCTTATGACTTTCATTACCTGTGCACACACTTATGGGAGTGCACTTAATCTTTTTGCAATTGAATATAGACCAGCAATTTTCTGGGTTAGAGTGGACAAATGAAATGCAACAGGCAAATCTTGTATCTTATTTGTTAAGTCTACAGACTTCATTTATATAAAATAAGCAATCAATAAAAAAAATGAATGAACCCTTACCATGCCAGTTTTATAAAATTTTTCTTCTTGCTATTTATAGCAATAAACTCTACACATACACAAACACATACATACACACACACACACACACACACACACACACCTGAGATGCTCAATCTGCCTCCTATGGAATTCTGATTAGATATCAGTGGAGTCACACCTGAAATGCTGAGTAAGCTAGTAAAAGGGTACTTCAAAAATTAAGAAGCTCCAAATAAAAACAGTTCTAATGGTCAGAAATGAAAAGCCAAATGTCAGGGTCAAAATGTGTCCATATTCCTGATGTTTAGAAAGGTTAAGCTGAAAAAATAGTGGTCAAAATCTAGAATCAGAGCAGGTACATTCAGCACTGAAAGGACTTGTACCCCAAATCCTCTGTCATGTCATGTGAACTTTTTCTGGGAGACATGAACAATCTCGACTCACCCTGATAGGCTCCAACAACAGACTAAGGTACAATCTCACCAAAGCCCAAATTGTCAAACCAATGAGTTTATTACACTTACTTACAGAGCATGACTAAAGAGTTACTCACAGGAGGATGTGTGACTCTAAAGCAGATGCACCACCAAATGTCTCACCTGGGCATGTGACTTCACTCTAGTTGTACAGATGGAGTCCCTCTTTCAGCTAAGCTTCATCTTTTATATGCTCTAGCATCTTCTGAGCCCATAAAAGCATGTGTGACTTTGCCAGACTCACATACTGATTACAGGAAAATATAGCAAGAGGTGGTGGAGATCTCAGGTGAGGGTCCAATGTCTCCCCATCCCTCTGTGAGGGAATGTCAACAGGCCTATACTAGAGAATCATTCACAAGATGTCACAGTGAAGATGACCCTTATGTGTAGAGAACACTGTTCTAAATATATGTATATGAAGCTAGAAATTGAGTGGATGCTTGTGCTTACGTTTATACAAACTGATATAGTCTTTAAGCCATTTCATCTCGTAACAGTTAGGTTAGAAGGCAGAAGGTGTGGTTTGAATATGAAATGTCAGTCATAGGTTCAATGTATAAACCTTAACCCAAAACAAGTGGTAGTTTTAGAAGGTTTTGAAAACCCTAGAAGGTAGATTCTAGCTGAAAAATGCAGAATGTTAGAAGCTGACCGTGGGATTTCATAGCTAGGCTTTACGTCATATCTGTCCTGTCTCCTAATTGGATACAATGGAACTAAACATCTCATGCTACTCCTGCCATGTCTTCCCTGCCATGATAGGCTGTCACTCAAAATAAACCCTTCCTCCATTAAGTTGCTTCTTGTCAGGTATTTGGTTACAACAATGAAAAAAAATCAATTAATTTGATATTTATACTCCTGCAATTTAGAAATAAAAGTACTGAGGTTTGGAAGGATTTGGGATTCAGACCCAGGATCCAAGATCTTTGCTCTTTCTAGACTTTTCGACTGCCTTTTCCTGTCTATGTTTTTTTGAGTAATGCAAGTTAGAAATAATGAAAGCAGCCCTGACTCACTCAGAAGAAAATGTGTATTTACACATCCGATGATTCAAAGAGCACCCTGGCAACAGACACAAAATGATGAAAAACTTGCGGAAGAGCTGAGCAAGAAAGTCATTAGTAGAAGCAGATTTACAGAGAACTTGCCTTTGAAAGTGGACTAGAAAGTGCTGGGGCTTCCAGAGTATGCAGCCAAACAGCAAGATGTCTGTCTCAGGATGACCACCTCCATGTTCCTGATGAAACAAAGGTCTGAGCACAACATCCACTCACTCCACAACCATCTAGCACTCTGGAGAGCTGCAAGAGCCGATTTGTGTTGCCAAGAATACAGAATCACACCAACCTTCTGCCTCGCCTTTCCAAGAGCTACTGTTTTAAGGAAGCATTATAGAGTTCTGAAAAACTACATCATAGCTTGAAGTCCCTAAGGTCTAGCAACTGTTTCCTTTGGAAATAAGTATGTGAAGTTAAACGTGAGGGAGAGGAAAACGTGCCAAGTGAAGAGCTGGGAAAGGGTGCTCCTGGGAAAATTTCTGTCATGAAGCCTGGTTCAGGAGGGAGCTTGATAGTGGGGGCAAACAAAGGTCAGCAGGGCTTGTGGTACGGTTTGGCCATCTTGGCAGGCAATGGTGTTGAAAGGCAAAGCATGGACGAAATCTGTTTGCATCTTCTAAATCTCTCTTGATGTTGTCAGGGTCAGATCACAGAGGGCAAGAAGGGAAGAGGGGGGACACGGTCAGGGGACCTACATGCTGTTCACCTTGAAGGAAATTCAGCTTGACTTAAGACAATGGCAGTAGAGGTGGAGACAGTGGGTGCTGTCTATACTTATTCGGGAGCTAGAAGGCCAGCAGCCAGGGCAGGCAGACGGTGAATCAATACTGACTCAGACTTCTAACCATGAACAACCAGGAGAGTGGCAGGGCTGTCCACAGAGATGGGTACTAGTGAAGAAGTGGGTACATATGGGAGACTGAACAGAAGACTGTACACTGTGAGGTCCCTGCGATACCTGCTTGTGAAACCAGACAAAAAGTGTCTGTCTTAGTAGCTCTAGGTCTAGAGCTCTAGTCCTTGGTTACACTTCATCAAACCAATCTTTGCTGCTGTATAATTGATGATACATGAGAAAGAAAAGCACAGGAAAGGAGTGGGTGGGTGGGCTCGTTCCTTTAAGTGAGTGTGATCACTTCCATGTAAAATATTTCCATCACTCATTCCTTCAAACCCAACTTTTTTACCTACCGGCCTTACATGGTACAGCTTCTTTGTGACATTTATTGAAATTGACAGAGTTTAATTGGCAAGGTCTCTAGTAGGCTATTGTCTCTTGGATGTCTTTAGTAAAAAGTCCTAAATGACTTAGAAGACATGTCCTGCCTCCTCTACCTTTAGTGCCATTGCCTAAGTGAGTGAGCCAGTCAGGTGGAGAAAGCAAATGTAGTCATGAGCATCCTCGTAGGAAGGTTCGGCCACTCCCAACCTACATACACTGAGCAAGCACAGACCCGGAAAACAACAGTGTGTTAAGGTAAAGAACCCAATTGTAAGGGTGGGAAAATGGTTAACAACCACATCCCTGCAGGTTTATTGCACTTACTGCGTTCCCTGGTATAAATGTAACACCATAACAAAAATTAAGTTGGTTTTAGTAATTGGATTGCAAAATTCCTGAAAAGCTGGTACTCCACAACCTTAAGCATGAAGGGTACCTCCCCTCCCCTGCCAACACCCTGCCCCATATGAGAATGAAGTGAGTATGAATGGCATGCTGAGAAATCCACCTTGTCTCCCAAGCTTTTACAGGGATTTTTCCCAATGGAAATTTAGACTTTAAAATGAGAAAAAAAAAATCCACTGAAGGGAGAAGAAAAGTCATATAAACAGCATCACTTTCTCAGTCGTAAGACGAATTCAGCCATAGGACCTGCATTTTATTAATTACATCAATTATTAACGCATTCCCTTGGCCAAATCTTAATACTGCCAAGTCCAACTCTACCCACCCCATCCTGACACTCGCCACTGGAAGAAGGCACACAACCATAATCCGAATGCTATTATATACAAGATAAATGTAATGTGGTGCTCAGCACTCCTGGAAAGCCTACAGTGGCTTTCTAGATATTTGTCCTACATCATCATAAACATTTATTGCATCCCTCATCTCTCTAACCCTACGTCATATTGCCCACAGCACGAGCTCAGCTGGAATGCCCACTTCCTAAGGAAATCAGGAACGCAGAGAGAGTGCTGAAATGCACTCCAGGCCACATTTGCCACAGACAGCATCCTCATCCTTCATCCTTTCTGCCACATCAGCAGCAGTGGCACTGTGACACAGGTCAGAGACACAGCTGTCTGCTGCTACCCACAGCATCCTCAGGGGTTCTTTAAGGGACTGCCACGCAGGTAAAGCTAGGATTTCTGACTGCACCCCTGAAAATAATTCAGGACTAGGTGTTACAGAACAGTTGGATTTATCGAGAAGAGGTTTGGACATAGACTGAAGCTTGAGCTCCACAGAAAGAACAAGTCGGGAAAGAATACAACGCGCCGAAGCCCGGATGCAGACTTCTGAAGGGGTTGTTGATTGGAGCATCTTGATGGAGGTCCCATTCAATGTTGGTGGCTCTCAAGTTGAAACCCCAAGTGTTGCTAAGAAATCTTTACATTTTCTTTTCTCCCCTGCTCTTATGATCTAGAACGTAGCTCTGGAGATGATTGAAATAAAACCTTGCACCACAAGGGTTTCAAAGGGGACTAAAGGTACTTTGACTAAGCTTCTTGGGATAGTCTTAAAATATAGGTTTTTGGCTGACAAAAAAGAGACAGGCCACATGCACTAAGGTCTCAGCATGATTCATTGCTGATTTAACAATCCTGCCTGAAACACCTCCCTACAGAAGGAGTATCGTGTGTGAGTTAGCAGCAGCAGTAAGAAGTTGCAACTAGACTTTTTCTCTCCCTAACAGTCTACCCTGTTCAAGGGTAGCACCCCGCTTTCCTCTTTTCCTGATGCAGGTTCATCTCTCCCTCCCCATCAGCCCTCCCCTCTCATGTACTGCCATGGTACCCACCTAAACCTAGCATCTTGTGATGTCTGTCTTGTTGCAAAGTCTTGCCTGCTTATTCTGAACACATATTCCAGTGTCATGTAAGTCGGTCATCGAACTTCTATGCACAAAACCCCCTGTAACCTCAGTCCTTACGATCAAATCTCTTCGGACTAACCAGCCAAAGCACCACCTCCTGCCCCCACCCCTCCCCACCCTGCCCCATGCCACTCCATCCCACCTGCTTGTTTCTTCTTTGTTTACTTTGAATGTCCCCTCTGGTTGTTCTTGGTTCTCAGACATCTCAGATAAGCTCCCATTATTAGGGCCCTTGGGTCCCATCTATTTATAGTTTTGGGGCCCAAATTCATGCTTTAAACCCTCCTCTCCTTAGCTCTTCCTTTATTCAGACACCAGGTTCTTGAGGGGCCATGGCCCCCTCGTCTGAAACTATCTATTACTCCCCTACAGTTGTTGCTTTGCTCTCACCCTCTCATTCCTTTCTCTCCTTAGTACTGATAACCACTTAATATACCAAAAAGATATTTCTCATTACATACTTGTTTGTTGCCTTGATTTATTTAATAAGAATGCAAATAATATAGATATGTGAAAACTCATAAACATTGTTGACTAGTATCCACTTAGCTTTGAAAACCATACCTGACGTATAGCTGGGCCTCAAAAATCGTCCGTAGAATTAATGAAATTAAATACCATCTAGAATGTCTGAAATAATCAGCGATATCACTCTAAGAGCCACTTTACCTTCCTAGACAAAGAATGTTTTTGTATAAATATTTGGTTAGGCCTGAACACTCAACTTTTACTTACTCTATGCCTTAAGCAGTTGTGGGTCTCTCCATGTCCTGCCATTCATAGAAAAGAGAAGCTTGTAAGGCTCCAGGGGCGCCCTTGTAGAAGGGGCAGAAAGACTGTACTATCTGGGACATAGGGAGAAATCTGTCAAACCCCATACCCTGCATGTCAAAGGTAAGACAGCCATGATCTTACGGCATCTTTGCTAACTTACACTGAGCCTCTACAGGATTGGGCCTGTCAACAGTCAATCATTGGTCGGGGAGGGGCTAACAGCTCCCTCCGCACCGAAGTATTTACTATGATGGATTTCAGGGAAGGGCAATCATAGTCTTTAGTTGAGCACCCACTGGTGAGTCCACCGGGCTCTAACAGGTAGGTCCAGATGTGTGGTCAGTCACACAGGCAGCTTTGGGTAAACTCAGGGGTAGGGGGTGGGGAGCTGGGTCACAGATCAAAGGAAGGTATGGGTATGGAATACGACAGATGGAGGAGATATGGCGGAGGAAGAGGGAGCGAACACAGGGAAGCGTGCTCACAAGGCGTTATACCGTGTCTGAAATGCCCACAGAACCAACTTAATAAATGCTATAAATGATTTTAAGGCTTTGGTCTTATTTTGTTTCTAAGTTCCTTGAAATGTGGCTTCCACCTTCATTGCTGCTCTCAGATCTGACAAGGAGAAACTTTCGTCTGCCCTGAGCGTTTATGCACTCGGATTTATGGATCTCGGAGGGCACTTATGCCCCTACTGTTTATTTATTTTGGAATTATTTTATTATCAGCTTTACATGGTTATAAACCATCGCTTAGACGGAAAAGCCCTCGGAGGATCATTATTGCCTTCCCTCAAGATGGTCTCTGACCTGACCTTCAACAATGCTGCGGCTTCTTGTACAAAATGCAAACTATAAAATCCTCCTTACTTGCTCTGGGCCGAAGAGATTTCTACCTAACGCCAAGCTCAGGGTGCTGTCGGCAAACAGTGTGGTGCTCAGGAGTTGCACCCCTCCCCCGGCCTCATCACGTGTATTTGTATAAACCACTCCTGGGCAAACAAATAGACTCATCACAGCCCGGTGTCTTTGGGAGTGTTGTTGTTGTTGTTGTTGTTGTTGTTGTTGTTGTTGTTGTTCTTCTTCTTCTTCTTCTTCTTCTTCTTCTTCTTCTTCTTCTTCTTCTTCTTCTTCTTCTTCTTCTTCTTCTTCTTCTTCTTCTTCCTCTTCTTCTTCTTCTTCTTCTTCTTCTTCTTCTTCTTCTTCTTGTTCTTCTTCTTCTTCTTCTTCTTCTTCTTCTTCTTCTTCTTCTTCTTCTTCTTCTTCTTCTTCTTCTTCTTCTTCTTCTTCTTCTTCTTCTTCTTCTTCCTGTTCTTCTTGTAGGTTTCTTCCTCCTTGGAGAACTTCATGCATTTATATCATGTTTCAAGGAGTAAGAGTCATGGGATGAGGGAGAAAGTTGTGAAATGTCTTTAGAGGTTTTATCCATGTGGGTATCTTTCTGTTCCAACAATAAAACAAATATACAAGCCATCGGCTTGGTTTGTGTTGCTGCAACAGGGGCCTGTGGCTGGTAAGTACCAACAGCACAGCCCTGACTCCGGTGAGGTTGTCTGGTTACGTCATGTTATGGCGGATATGGGAGAGAAAAGGTTACTGGCTGCAGGAGAGAGGGGACCTGAGACAAGAGGCAAGAGAGTGGGGAGCAATCAGGTGGCTTCCTTCACAGCAACTCTCCTGCAGGAGCTAGCAGTTCCGATAAGAGCTTGCTTGCTTTCTAATGCTAACCTTATTCCCACTTCATAAGACTGTATTCTAGTTCCTGTGCCCTAATTTCCCTAAAACTCCAACTCATAGAGGATCCATTGCTCTATCCTGCCAAACCAGGATCAAGCTTTTAGCACATGATATAAAAAAAAAATCTCACAGCTCCTTTAATATAGAGATATACATTACGGGGGAGTTTTAATGTAACCACACATTGTTATGAGACTTGTCCAAGGAGGTTTCCCTTCAACATTTTGCTGGGACTCCAAAATATCTGACCCAGTGCCCGATCAGCTGCTGCTGACCTTAGTTTCACATTTCATATTTCATCTTCAGGATAATTT
Source organism: Micromys minutus (assembly GCF_963924665.1). Taxonomy (NCBI): domain Eukaryota; kingdom Metazoa; phylum Chordata; class Mammalia; order Rodentia; family Muridae; genus Micromys; species Micromys minutus. The sequence goes on from NC_137969.1 coordinate 106,060,246, forward strand.
TTCTAGCAACTGATTGAAAGAAGAAAGATCCCAGAGGATCCCCAAAAATAATCCTATCAAGTTCTTTAATTGCTTAGTAGGGTGAGGGGCTGTCAGAAAGCAGACAGGAAAGCTAAAGTGCTAGCAGGGCTGTGGAGACACTGGAACCCTCAAACCTGGCTAAGCATAAAAGCAAAATCAAGCAACCACTATAAGGAGCAACCAGGAGTTCCTTTGAAACCAGAACAGGGTTGTTACACGGTCTCAAAATCCCAAGACCCCTTCTGGGTGAAGTTTTCACAAAGAGCTGAAAGCAGGGGCCCATGTTTACCAAATCAATACTCACAGCAGTCCAAAGCTTGGGGGAACCTTCGGCTTTTCAGTATGATGCTCAGAGGAGGCGTGGTATGGGCACGGGGTGGAATTCTATTCAGTCTTAAAGACAAGGAAACCCTAGCATGAGCCTCAACATAGATGAACATGCTAAGGATCACCCAGCCACCTAGAGGATGTTACCTGAATGAAATCAGCCACAAGTTGGATGCAACATGACTCCACTTCATATGCGCCTAGAATGGTCAACACCTTAACACAAGAAAGCAGACCAGCAGCTCTCTAGGGCTGAGGAAGGAAGGGACTAGAAAGTTCAGGGGCTTTGGGTTTGCAGTTTGCCAGACAGCAGAGTTGAGGTTATGAGCGAGGAAACGTTGCAAATGCACTGACTGCTGCCGAATAGGACACTTGAAATGGTCGCAAGAACAGCTTTTTAAGTTAACATTTTGTTGCTATTGTTTTACATGTATCCTCCCCTCTGCATGTTGCATGTGTGTGCAAGCTATGGTACATGTCTCAGAGGACAACTTGCAGAAGTTGGTTCTCATCTCCCACTGTGCAGGTTTAGAGATTGAACTCAGGCTGCCAGGATGGGAGACAAGTGTCTCTACCTGCTGAGCCACCTCACAGGTACTAAAATGGTATATTTTATCGTGTGTGTGTGTGTGTGTGTGTGTGTGTGTGTGTGTGTGTGTGTGTGTGTATTACTACATACACATGTTGCCACAATGAAAGTTTTAGGAAATATTACATGAGGTAAGAATATGATTTCAATAGAGATGTTAATAATTTTCCAAAAAATACAAACATAAATTTTATCATTTCTTTGTGGTTATATATATGGAATACTAATATCTCTCTATTTTTCTCATAGCAATATTTCTATGTTGGCATGAAAATACAGTATGTATCTTTAAGGGCATTTGTAATCTGTATTTATGTGTACGTGTGTTGATCAGATTGTCTGGGCTGCGTGTGTATGCAGTGCCTACAGGAGACCAGAAGGAGGCAGCAGAGTGCTTGGAAGTGGAGTCACAGGCGGTTATGAGCCAGCTAATACCGATGTTGGGAACCAAAATCTGGTCCTCTGGAAGAGAAGGAAATACTCTTGAGCACTGAGTTGCCTCTCTCTCCAGCCCCACGACTACTATCTTTAAACATCAGAACAGAAATTACAAAATTATTTTGGGATTCAGATAAACAATTACAGATCTATTTACTTCTAGCTTTAAGGAACAAATAATACTGCCAAGCGCAAGGTCTGAAATATCAACAGTAACCCCCTCCACCACACATACAGCAAAGCAGAACAGACAATGCAGAGAGTAAATGCTTCTGAAGCCATGAAATAAACTGGTGTCCATTTGAATAATGGGATCAGTGCTCATGACTATGCCAGGCCATATACTCAACAAACTCCCATTAAGCACTCTTGCTGCCTGCAGGGTTGAGGGTGAAATGGGAGAGAGTAAGGAGCCAGTTTCTAGCCTTTTGTGTGTTGGTTTTATTTGTTTTGTGGTTTCTATTGTCTAGGATTGGAAACATTTTAACTGAAGAAAAGCTGTGAACAGGGCTAGCATTTGCAGAGAATGTGAACACCCCTAACATAACCCTCACAACCTTTCTACGGGGTACCAGTTGCTGTCTGTAGCTTCCAGATGAGGGAACTGAGACTTACAAATATTAAGTCTAAGGACAAAGAATTCTCAAAATACTAGAGCTCTGATTTGAACCCCTGATCCTACTGATTCCAGAACCCACGCCTACAGTCTATTGAATTCATATTCATTATGCTGGACCCCCACAATAAAGACAAATGTGCAAATAATTATACTATCTTTAGTAAGAGTCACAGCAGAAGTCCTCACAGCTTATTAAAGTAACCAGAAGTGATGGACTTCGGTCCTTGGGGCAGTTTTGGCAATGTATGAACAGAGGATTTTAATTTTGCCATGGGTTTTGGAACCATATCTTTGCAATTTTGCAAGTGGGCAATTCAGGAAAGCAAGCCCATGGCAGCAGGGGACCTTAGGAAGGTGTCCTTCCTGCTCAGCATCAGCTGTCTGCATCAGATAGAAAAGGCCATCCACTGTCTGTGCCCTTTCTCCTTGAGAAACTGGATTAAAGAATCTGCCAGGCACAGTCCTCTCTCTAATGAAGATGTCTGTCACCCATTCATTCACTCCCCTAACCTGCAGCTTTCTCCCAAGAAGGTGTTTTGTCTAAAAGGGTTGCTCCTAAATGTTCTCAGATCGTCGCCAGATGAGAGACTGTATTTCTCCCTTCCCTTTGCATAAAGGATGCTAACAGGCTTCTCTAGATGCGTTTTCTTTTGTGATGCATTTCTGCTTCATGATCACAGTATGGACCGTGTATATGCTCCCCGTATGCCGAGGCATACCTGACTCTGACTCTTCTGCCTCTCCACAGAGTGCTCTTCAACATCACTCGAATACAGGGGTTGCTCAGAAGATATAACTAATTGATTTTAAGTTCTCTCAAAGAAGATTCATCATCATGATTAAGCCCACACTGGAAATATCAGAGGTCAACACTGACTTGGTAGGGAAAACAAATCTGACATGAGACTATTATTTGGGTGTGATATTTTTTGCATAGATAACATTTTTCAGGTAAATGTCCCTCTGACGTGATGTCTATGCACAGACTCTTTCTCTGTGAGGGGATAATACAAGCAGTCCTTCCACACCTACTTTTAGTCTGTGCTGAAGATGGAATAAACAAACCCCGGAGCTATATCCCCTACCCAGAGATGATGGTGTCTTTTTTTTTTTCTCTATCACACTTCTGACTTTAGATCACTAATTCATGTACAGGATAAGACAACTGCCAAATGATTAGACTACAGAGAGCTGTTCCTCAGACACCTGTCATGTGAATAAAGGCAGCAGCATCCTTTGACCTTTGCCAGTTCAAGGTCGATAATGAGACAAGTCAGGCAGGAAGAGCAGCCTGGGCTGACTCCATTAATGTGCGATGTGTGCACTCGGGGGCTCTGCATCTCCTGTCAATTAGTGTAGGGAAACAGGGACTGCTGATTACTGGAGACACAACATCACCAGCCATGGTTACCTCTGCTTCTGCACCCTGCCGCATTTTAATTAGCCCCGGTCCCTGGACTGCCTTTCAGGGCTTCATTATTGCCTTCTCCCAGAAACTCTGGGAAGGCTTTTACATTTCACATCATTAATTGGGAGAAGTGTTCAATGTTCTAGTCGTGGAGTTGATGACACAGGTCTCCAGCTAGAGGCTTTCATGGGGCTCCTTAGAAAATGCAGCCTTGGCTTTCCCAGAGCTGTGAGTAGGCAGAACCAGTCAGAGAAGCTGGGGGAATGGACAGGGTCAGGTGGGGATTGCTGCCGAGAGAACTAGGGTGTCTGCAGGACGTGCATTCATACAGGCAAACTCAATAGCTACTCAAGAAAGAAACAATACAGGAAGGAACTGATGTGGTTATAAAGGGAACAGTTTTCATGCTTCTTACATGTGTGTGCTTTCATGTTTGGCGTGTGTGTGTGTGTGTGTGTGTGTGCGTGTGAGTGTGCGTGTGAGTGTGCGTGTGTGTGTGTGTGTGTTCATTGCTTGTGGAGGGCAAAGGTGACATCAGGTGTCTTCCTTTATCTTTCTCCACCTTTTCTTTTTCAAACAGAGTTTCTTAATGAACCTGGTTCACTAATTCATCTAGACTGGCTGCCTTGGATCCCTCTGTCCCTACGTCCCCACCCTAGACTCATGGGTGTGTGCCACCAGCCCACCTTGTTACTTTGTTGCTGGGACACATGTCCTCATGGGTACAGGGTAAGCATTTTATGGACTGAACCATCTCCCCAGCCAGCCATAAAAAAAGCTACATGATGTGAAGCATTCCAAAATTATTCACCACAAAGAAAATTAGCAGAAAACAGTCTGGAATAGTAACATCAGCAGACGTGTGTTTTCACACACCAAGACAAAGGTTCTTCTAAAGCAATGGCCTCCAAAGTTGAGTTAGCTACACAGGAAAGCAAGGGGCTGTTCTTTGCTCATCCCTCTCCTTCCCAAAATTTTGACTTATTAGGTCTGGGGTGGAACTAGAGGATTTGCATTTCTAACTAGTTCTCTGCTGTTGATGATGCTGATGTTGATGCTGATGTTGATGCAGAGGTCAAGACTTTGACAAGTAACCTCCCAGAAGCAGCTCCACACATGGAAGGCTGGGTACCTAAAAGGAATGATTTACCCTTACTATTTAAGGCAATGAGACTGTTACCCACGAGTCTATAAATGAGACACTGAAATGTTATCAGCCACTTGGTAAGCATTAACATGAGCATTTTACTTAATCTCATGAGCTAAAAAGTAAGTATCACAGTTTAGTCAAATTCTTGAAAACTGTTTAAGGTTAGGAGCATAATTCAGCTGTATAGCTCTGACCTACCATGTACAGGGTTCTAAGTTGAATCACAGATACTGGGAGAAAAAGAAAAAGGCCTATCTACCTACTGCTTATAAAAGAAGAGATCCCTGGGCATACACCAAAAGGTAAAACAGGGACACATGCTCCACTATGTTCACAACAACCTTATGTATAATAGCCAGAGCTGGAAAGAACCCAGATGTCCTTCAACAGAGGAATGGATACAGAAAAGGTGGTACATTTACACGATGGAATACTACTCAGCTATTTAAAACAATGACTTTATGAAATGCTTAAGAAAATGGATGGAACTAGAAAATATGATCCTGAGTGAAATAAACCAGTTACAAAAGAACACACATGGTGAGCACTCACTGATAAGTGGATATTAACCCAAAAGCTGAGAATAACCAAGATTCAATCCACAGACCACATGAAGCTCAAGAAGTTGGAAGACCAATGAATGGATGCTTCAGTCCTTCTTAAAAGGGAGAACAAAATATTCTCAAAAGGAAATACAGAGGCAAAGTGCAGAGCAGAGACTGAAGGCAGGGCCATTCAGATACTGCCCCACCTGGGAATCCATCCCATACACAGTCACCAAACACAGACAATAGTGTGGATGCCAAGAAGTGCACGCTGACAGGAGCCTGATATAACTGTGTCCTGAGAGGCTTTGCCAGACCCTGAGAAATACAGTCAGATGCTCTCAACCAGCCATTGAACTGAGAACGGAGTCCCCAATGGAGCAGTTAGAAAAAGGACTGAAGGAACTGAAGGGGTTTTCCTCACAGGAAGAACAAAAATATCAACCAACCAGATCCCCCAGAGTTCCCAGAGACTAAACCATCAACCAAAGAGTACACATGGCTCCAACCACATATGTAGCAGAGGATGGCATTACCAGGCATCAATGAGAAAAGAGGCCCTTGGCCCTGTGAAGACTCAATACACTAGTGTAGGGGAATGCCAGGACAGGGAGATGGGAGAGAATGGGTGGGTGTGGGAGCACTCTCATAAAGGCAGGGGTAGGTGGGGATAGGATAGGAGGATTCCAGAGGGGAAACCAGGAAAGGGGATAACATTTGAAATGTAAGTAAAGAAAATATCCATTTTTTTTAAAGAAGAAGATGAAGAAGAGCTCGCTGCCAAGTAAATTGAATATATTATGGACATGCCTCCTTAATGTAACTCTCTTATCCAAAGACATCCTATCCTCGTTTAGAATGAAGAGTGAGTAGCAGTGGAGAAAGCAGGAACAACGGCCTGATAAATGTTCAAAGTAGCCCAGCACACACATGTGTTTTTATTGCTGATTAGCTGAGTATCTTAGCTTTTGCTGTTTCGAAACTTTTTCAGGCCTGATCTTACACGAAACCAAGGCAGCTCTTAAGCAACTTGAGTTAATCTGTGTAGACTTCAGTTACTTATCTACGAGATGTGGAGATGTACTTTAAAATCTGGGTTCCTTCAAGCTTTAAAATTTCATGACATGGATTCCTATTTTCTACTTGAGTCAACATGTTTAGCACCTGGTGTGATGGCTCTCAAAAAGAGAGACTTTTAAAATTCCCAGCTCAGTCCCTTTAGCAAGTTTCAAAATCTGAATCAGCACCAAGTTGAAACTACCTCTCAACTTGCATCGACTCAGACTTTCCAACGGAGAAGCTCAGAGCCGCACTGCACATCCTAAAGTGCCTACCACCCTGGGCACTTCTAAGATCACTCCTACGTTAAAATGTCGCGTTCTGTCCCAAAGACAGATCGATTCTACAAAGCAATCATTCTTGGGGCAGAGATTGTCCATCTGTTGAGCTCTGTGGAAAGAGGACTCTGAAGTCATCGAATTCAAATTCAGCTGAAGATTATGTTCATGGGTCCATTCTCCATTTGTTTTATATTATAGCATAAGAATCCCAGGTTTAATTAGCACAATCTAGTCTGCTTAAACCCTCTCCGTCTCGTTAATTTCAAAGATCATGCAGGCCAAGCCCCCACTTTGCCTCATCCACATCAGTAGCATGACGTGAAGCACTTCTCTAGAACAGGGCCGAGTCAAATGGGACAAACCAGAGCATGGGCGGAACGTACTCCATATCCCTGTTTTAGGGCCAGGGATGCTTCTACTGATGTTTATTTGAAGGTAGTAGGGGGCTCGCCATTTTTTCTTCCATTTAGAGTCAACGCCCGTGATTCCTGGTTCTACTTTTCCCTGAGATGTCCGGTACACAGGCTTGAAGAGGGCAGGGCAAAGTCCAGAATGGGTGAGGTCTGCGGTCTGCCTCTTTCCTCAAAAGCATCAGATGCTGCTGCATGCCCGACCAGAAGGAGGAAGTGGAGTCGTGGTCCAATGTTGTCGTCCTGAATCCTTCACTTTCTCCTTCTCAGGGTGTCCATGTCCAAAGAAACGGGATTGGGGGAGAGGGGCAGTGCTGCTTCTCCGAGGATCTTAAGTGTTACAGCTGTTTTAGGTAAAGGCCTTCACCAACGATCTTGAATGAAACAGCTCTCTGAGACAATCTTAGCTTGTGCCTATTTCTTTATTCAGGGTGGGTTTGAATGCATAACCTTTATTTGGGGTAAACCAAGGGTTATAGAGTTTTGGGAAAGAGGGTGAGAATATCCAGGGTTGGAGAAGGTCATTCGCTGAAAGCTAAGGTACTGAGATGCCTCATTAGCATGTGAAGGCGTTCCAGGTGCTGGGCTACATGACTGAGTACTTGGGACCACCAGGTTGGGGATAGCCTGGTTCCATGACCCGAGGCAGGCATGGAGTCAGGGAGGGAGTTATCACACACATGCAGGTCTGTTTTGAGATATCCCAGGTTTGAACATGCTCCACCTGGACAGTTCCATATCAGTTCTTCAGATGGAATGCGTCACAAGCTTCCCCATACAGAGTCAAACATAAGACAAACTTCTCTCGTGCTGACTCGCTCAGACCATGTGTTCCTAATCATTTTGGGCTTTTGAAAGACAGACACAGCTTCAGCTGACCTCTGGGGGAAAACTGACCACTTGGTGAATTGGTAGAGAAAACAAATGTCGATGGGATGGTCAACATTTAAGCCCACTCTCCTGGGCAATTTAGTCCTGGTTCTTAGATACGTAAGTACAGCCCACATCCCTAAAAGCTAACGGAAAGTTCCACTCACAGCCTTTTAGCATCAATGACCCCCCCCAGTTCCCCTTCTGTCAGAATTCATGTAGCCCTGGGTTTTGTCTCTATTACTATAGGGAACTGAATTAAAAGAAACTTCCTTCTAGACCTAAAAGCAACACATGCCAAGCTTCTGTCTAGAGAATTCTTGTTTACCCATATCTTTGTGAGACCTGGAAAGATGATTGCTGATGAAACAGATAGTCAAGTAGTTTAGTGGAGGGGTTGGGGGGAGATGAAACACAAGCCCTTTAGTTACATAGGCTCTCACTACATAGTTCAAGCTTGCTCTTGAATTTACTGTGAGGTCCTACTCTTCTTGAATCTATTGAAAGCTGGTAGTTTAGCAGGGAGAGGAAGAGCCACCTGACCACCTCCTCTGTTCATACCTGCCGGTTGATGGGTCCATTCTTATGTAGACCCATGGCCTTCAGTTGTGTACCTACTGATGACTCCACCAAGCTCCAAAAGTTACCCCCATCCAACAGTCACACAGAGGCCCTGGTCAAACCAAATGGGCCACAAAATACAACCAACTGTTATAAATCTGGAAAAGGTTCTGGTAAGGATGACAAGTTATAGTGATGAGGGGAGTGGATAAGAGAGAGTAAGGAAGTAAACAGAATTTGGAATTTGTGTGTGAGTATGTATGTGAAAGAGAGAGGGGGAGCGAGCAAGGGAGGGGGAGAGGTGTGTGTGTGTGTGTGTGTGTGTGTGTTGTGTGTGTGTTGCCCTCTGCTGGACACAATCTCCTTTTACTCCTTTACAATTTGAGCAGAGAACAGGTGAAAGTAACAATTTCCCTAGACAATGAGCAAGGATACAAAACATTGGAAAAGCCAAGACAGGGGTGAACCAGGGAAGGAGACATTTGGAAGGAAAGCAGAGAGCAGGAGCCTATAACAGGGACCCAGTGTGACAGACCCGGAGACAAGCTGCAGTCCATCCCAGCTTCCCCTCGAGCCACCACAGGGAAACAGAATAATGACAAATGACAACTGCATCTAGCATGACATCCCGTTTCAGTATGTCGGCTCTGCTTCTAAATGGTGTTGATGACAGCCATTATCCTTGTGGAGTTTTCCTGAGAACAAAGTTTAGAAATGAAAACCACTTTCCACATATTCCTCACAGATCGGAAAGCAGCATTCAGTCCACAGAGGCACAGCGAGAGATCTCATGAAAGTGTGATGTTTTTAACTCACTCTTTCCACTGTTTGAATTCTTTTCTCACAGTTTTCCCAGCTACATGTTTGGAATGAAAAGCAGCACAGGTTAAGATATTATAAAAATGAGAATAAATGGGTTTTTTCAAACCTGGTTAATTATGTAAAGAAGTATTTGGCAATTGCTATCACCCCCGTTCCATTACAAACTTTTCAAATATGTTGGTAATGTCAGTTTAAAAGAAGGAGATTTTCTGAGAAGGCCTGATGCATTATTCTCATACCCCTAAGCCTCTAAATCTCGGTGTCTCTATGTGAAATAGAACCATTTCCACTTCACCACATGCACATGGCCCGTGGTCCAGAAGAGCAGCCTCACAGCCTGGCCTTGGTGTTTCCCATCCCCGCCCCACACCACCAGTACTCATCCCCTCCAGAATTAGCTGCAATCCCTAGTTAGTTGGCTCTGCAAACCCCAGCTTCTGCTGGGGCACATTAAGCTCCTTAAATATTATTCGGGGGGGGGGGGGTTCTCTAGAGAGGAGATAAAATTAATTAGGTTTATTAAATGCCTTTAAGATATCCTGGAGCCTGCAAACCAAGCTGGAATTGAGCGGTGTGGGCATAGGGTGTGGCAGAAACCAGGCACAGATGTGTCGGAGGGAGATTAAAGCTACCGCCACATTCTTTGGGCAGATCCCTCTCCTCACTCGCCACAGTGACTAGCCCAAGACGCCGTACCAGTCAACATCTTTCCATTTAAAGACTAAAATGGAGATGTTTGGAATGGTGTTACAAGTAGATTAAATATGTGCATCGGTTTGTGTGAGTGTGATATATGTGGTATTTTCTACACACATGTGTACAGACATACAACTTCGTGACCACAGGCATGTAGAGGCCAGAATTGAATATGAGATATCCTTATCTACCATTTCATATACTCTGCCTTTGATACAGGGTCTTTCACTGAACCAGCAAGTCCCAGCAAGCCATCTGCCTCAGTCCTCACAGTACTGTGGTTACAGATGTACAACTAGGTCCGGTTTTGTGTGTGTGTGTGTGTGTGTGTGTGTGTGTGTGTGTGTGTGTGTAAGTCTTAGGATCTGAACTCGGGTCTACACACCTGCATAGCAAGCTTTCTTTCTTACAACCAGGCCCTCTCTCCAGCCTTGGAGAGAGGTTTTGTTTTCAATGCCTGTTTTTAAGTGGCAAGATTTGAGAAGATATGCACAACTGCATGAGTTTGTCTGCTAAGTGTTCTTACGTTCTATGACAGCAACACAGTGACAGCTATGTATTCCCAAAAAGCCATGTCATCCAAGGTGGGAAACCCGAGGAGGCTTTCTGAAGGAGGTTAAAAACAACAGCAACAACAACAACAACACTCTGAGAGCAATGCTGTTGCAACAATGCTTTAAGTGTTACTTTTTACTGAATATTCATAAAGCCATCACAGCCAACAGACAGCGAATATCCCATCTTACTGATCAGAAGTAATGGCAAAAGAGCAAGCAAGCAGGAAGAGGTCTCGGACACCTGCCTGCACTCCGCAGTGCATGCTCAGCCGGATGCAGCAGCATCTTCTGGGTGCGCTCGTGCCTCCCCTTCATTAATTTAACACTATCATGTCTATGTAAACACAGTAAGTAGAACCTACCAATCTCTGGGGAGCTCAGGCAAGGGAAATTTCAGTTTTCTGTTCCACATACAGAACCAGAAAACAGGAGGGGAAAAAAATCACTCTTCAAAGATTGGGGGAAGATATAAATACCACTGGTCGTAAAAAGCTCCAATTTTTAGCATAATGATGTTTTGTTAACCAGGATAAAGCTCATTTCTCACATTAAAAATAATAATAACTGGCAAGATTCTTGTTGGAGAGGAAGCTTTGTTGACTGCAATATGTTTGACTATCAACTCCAGAGCAGACACCAGCAAAATAACTTCATGCATTCCTCTGAAAGTCTCCAAATTTATCAAAAGCAGAAATGCAGGTTTTCCTTTCTCTGTGAGCAAACGGGGTTAGTTTCCCCCAATGCCTAAGTCAATCCAGAATTTTCAATTGGATAATAACAAGACCAATAGTTATTTCGTACTCTGAAAATGGTGCGTGTGATGGCTTGCAGCAGTTTGGGGCCTTCTGCACAGTGATGCCCAGCATGGATGCTCATTATCGTGGGGCGAGCAGCAGAGAACCCTAAGCAGGATGTGGGCTGCTAATGTCAGACCCATCAGCTGTATTTCAAAGTGTTGACAGCATCAACTCTAAGCTTTCTGCAATGTAAGAAAAAGCAAAATGGATCTCTGGTTTGGAAAATTTTATCCCATTAAACAGAGCTCTAGAAAACAGAAGCATCCATCAATTGGTTAAAGAAACATTTCTGCCCCTTGATTGATTCGTTCAGTTGTTGTTGATAGGATTAATTCTTCTTGATGCTCAGGATTATTTCCTTCCTAACAACAAGCTGAGGTCCATGGCTATTGACAGTAACTTTCTTTATTCACTCAAGAAATATGTTAGGTGCTTGAAAACCCATAGTGCTCTGGCTTTAGACTATATATTTTTGGGGGTCTCAACATAGACATATAAGCAGGTGAGATAGTTTGGTCAATGTCCATTAAAACAGCACACTGGCAAGCCACGTTAACTGGAAGAATCCAAAGGTCTCCCCAGAGGAGGTGTCATCAGAGTACAGTTGTTTTGATTTGGTCTGCTTTTATTTGAATACTATGTGGCATAGGCACATGTTTGTGCATATATATACATATGTGTGAGAATATTCATGCACATGTATGCACATGTGTGTGGAGGCTGATGGTTCACTGAACATCAGTTGTTCATCATTTCATTTCTTCATACTGGGTCTCTCACTCAATCCATTGCTCAGGAATCAGCTTGTCTACCTGCATCCTACCCATCTGTCCACCCAACCTGTTCTCAGCAGCCTCTATTCAACGCACCCTTCTCACCCCCATCTTACAGATGAGTTGGGAACATGGTACAAAAAAAAAAAAAAAAGTAACGTCTTTGAGGCACAGATCAAGGCTGAGCCAAGACCACCATTTGCAATTAACTCTGCCTATAGCAGGCAGGTGGGCAAACGGATCACCGCTCGGGGACCAGCAAGTCCATCAAATCATGTGAAATGAGCAATGGGTATCTAAACCAATCAGTATTTATCAGCCAACTGCAACACTTTTGTAATCATCATGAGTAATACACACGGGGGATTTGTTCACTGGACAAGGTCATCCCATCGGCAACTCGAGAGTATGGTTGATGTGAACACAGCAAGCTTACAATGCTAACTCCACACACGGCTGCTTTTTTCGCATGGTTCTAAGTAAGGTATCTCACCCTCCAAATTGTCGTTTCTTTTCTTTAAACACGGGATGGACGTAGCACTTTCCAAATGGATGCCATTCAGATGAGATCACATGTGAAAATGCCTGTCAGTGCTGGCTGTGGCTGAAGCCAATACACTGTGGTTTCATTTTGAATTGAATAATATTGCATTTAGAAAAAGCCCGGAGACATTTAACACAAGAACTACATCATAGCGGCTGCTTAGTCTGGTTCCCTTACATACTAAGATATTTAGCAAAGCAGCAAAAAATTAACCCGGAATTTTCCCACATTTCCTCATTGCATTCATTTGCATCAGTATCACAGTACACTTATTAGCTTAAAAAAACTACTATACAACAACTCAGTTCTGTAGGTCAGAGATCGAAGCAGGGTCCATACGGCTAGACAGTGTACCCCAAGGCTGAGGTCATCATGTTACCAGGCTCCACTCACCCATGAAAGCCAGGAATTTCTTCCAGGCCCTTGTGATCTCTCAGACTTCCACTACTTCTAGGTCTGAGTGTAAGGCTCCCGGGTTTTGCTGGCTTCTGAAGTTTGTGTATATTCCCCAACAGCCATTATCTGCAGAAGTGCCTCCTTTCTTCTAAACTTGCTGAAACATGTCGCTCTGACTTTGGCTTCTGACAACACCCTGAAGAGACACTTAAGTTTTTAATGAGGGTGTCTGATGGATTCAGACTCGCCCCCCCCCCTTTGATATAACATTGTGTGTCCAGAGAGTAAGTGTATGTTCACACCCAACAGAGAAGACTCTATAAACACAGGAGTCATGCCCAGGGCAGTACTCTCTCTAATCGCCCACAGGGTTTCCTAACAGTAGAACACGGAGGCACCCTGTTACTTAACACAGAGCACTTGATATCAGCGAGAGCAGGATTCCGCACTCCAGAGGCCTCCTTTCGTTGGAAAAACCATCTCTAAAGGACATATTCACATATCTGCTGGGAGACGGAGGCGTGCCTCTGGTTTCTGCACATCTTGCAAGCAGATGTTCCTAATCCTTTGCTTTCGTCTATCTTTTCCAGGGTAATTGTAGAGCAAACAATCTGGGAGGACGGAGATACAGTGTGTCTCTTTTTAGATCAAAGAGCAGATTTGCTTATAAAGCTATATAATGAAGAGCGCATCTCTTCCAGCACAAAGGGTACTTGTGATTGCTATTCTGTGTAAGAAATTCAACTTTCCCCAGTGGGGCTCCCATGCCAGGAATACAGTTCAGTATGGATGAGATGTCCACCTGGTTCCACACCCATGGATCATAGGGAAAGGGAAACTGACCGAGCCTGATGGTCTGTTGACCATCGTTAATACTGAGAGTATTATGTGAATGCTTGTCTCTGGCTAACAAGCATTCACATAGAATTATATATCCATTCTCTCCTTGAGTCACAAGCATGCTGATAGAATGCAAATAATTTAAAAATGTCTAGATCAATAGATAACATTGGCTAGTTCAAATGCTTTTGTCTTTATTATTAAGGCAAATAGCATGTGAATTTTATGTGACTAATAAGTATCTGTTCATCTCCCCCTTAGTCAAGTGATAGTCTATATATTTATATTTTCATAAAAATTTTAAAATATATTTTTCTTTTATTTCTTCATGTAATTAGCTTATAAGCCCTACAAATTACAGTTAACATTTTAGAAAATTTGACAAATATGGAAAATTTGTAATCACAGACCTTCCTTTTAAAAACCTGTAACTTTATGTATAAAGAAACTATGCTGATATGCCCAGTGTTTTCAGATTATTTGAGCAGGTGTCTTAGCTATGGTTTTATTGATGTGAACAGACACCATGACCAAGACAAGTCTTATAAATGACAACATTTAAATGGGGCTGGCTTACAGGTTCAGAGGTTCAGTCCAGTAACATCAAGGCAAGAGCATGGCAGCATCCAGGCAGTCATGGTGCAGGAGGAGCTGAGAGTTCTACATCTTCATCTGAAGGAAGCCAGGAACAGACTGAGTATCCTCAGGCAGCTGGGAGGAGGGTGTCCAAGCCCGGCCCCAGAGTGACACGCTTCCTCCAACAAGACCACACCTTCTAATAGTGCCACTCCCTGGGTCAAGCATGTGTGAACCATCACAAAAGATAAAATATCATTTCATCTCACAGGATTTTACATAAACAAATACAAAAAAAAGGCTTTGTATAGTACTTGATTCTTAGAGTTTCTCTTCCCCATTGATTTATTTATTATTATTAGCTAGTCCTACTTCTAGATATTGCAGAATACACATGCATATACATGCACGCATAAACACACAAACACACATACACACACACAAACATATACATTTACACATATACACATATAGACACACATAGACACACAAGCACACACATAAATACAAACATAGACACAAGACACCCATAGTAAAGCAAATTTACACAGAATAACTCCTGTAAACTCACATCCAGAAATGCAGTTGTATGTTTGCTGGTGTTTGTTTCTGGTTGGCACCTGATTGGTATTTAAGTGGTAGGAGGAACGCCCTGCCCTCTGACTTTAACAAATCCATTCACACAAACAGGAAGATACCACCAACCTGCCCCAGGTTCCTTCTTTCTTGTAACTAGCAGAATCATTGCTTTTTACAGTTTTCTTCTCAATTGTGGACGTTGAGTCCTTGATTCCAGCTTGGCTGTGCCGTAGGGAACAATCTGAAAGTCTACTGAAATTTCTCTTTCAAGTGAGTCCGACTAAACCGCTAAGTCCATTTCCATGGAGGCATTCACAGCGTTTAACCCCATCCTAAACTCCAAAACCACTAAACATGGGTCAAAATTAAATCAAAGGTCACATGAAACAGTTCCCAAGTCCTTGTACTTAAATGAGTCATAATTTACAAAGAGTTCATGCTGAAGGAAGAGCAATGATCAAATCACGAAGGCTTAGATGACCATTCCTGGTGTTTTCTCCCTTTGCACAGGCTTCTTTGGGGAAACTGACTCCATCAAACTCCAGCCACCTCCATAGTGATGTCTTTTCCACATGAGAAAGGCCAGAAATTATATCTTTTTCATTGCCCATTTATTTACCTATGAAGTAAAAGCCACACCAAAAACATCATAAATTATTTTAAAAGGATAAAAGAATTGGGAGGATACAAACGCTCATGACGTAATTGAAATTATTCCGTTAACTGTGTGCTTAGGAAACTGGCTTTAATTTCATTTCCTGATACAACACAGTTTACAGATACTGAGATGTGCATGTGTGGACATACATTATACATCTGGTGAAACTCTGCAAATTATCCACAAATATAAGGAGAAACATTAAAGCCACCCGGGATCATACCATCCTGATCCTCTCTATGAAATGGTTTAGATGGGAGGCTTTCTGACATTTTTTAGCATGAAAACACACATATATGTGTTAGATGTGGAATGCTTACTTTTTAACCAGATGCCCATCACTTCCCTGGGGCATTAAGTACTCAGAAAGAGTTCTCAGAATGTAAGTATGGAATGATGCATCACGTGGAGAAGCCAATTATACTCCTAAGTCCCAGTCAGGGTCACTGCAGACCATTGTGGGATGCTCCACATCAGAGCAAGTCTATGCCAATTATCTGAGCCTGGCTTATCACACTCGATGTAACAACCGATAATTCTGTCCAGTTCCCTGCAGATAACATTGTATCTATTTCACATCTAAATATACACATTGTATTCATATATATACATTATATTCACACACACACACACACATACACACACACACACACATACACACACACACACTATATATATATGTCACTCTAGTTCATCTGTAGATGAGGAGTACCTGAATTCCAATACACATTGCTCTCATTCTATCTTAGGAACAACTATATTTTCTATTTCATTGAAGAGTCTGCTGATGTATAAATTTTTAAATCAGTTTTCACATTTAATCTTGATCCTCTTTTAAGTACTTTGGTAGCTACAAAATATCCCTTAAAACATTATGGTTTCCTCATAAACAGACAGATTTGCTATTGGTTAGAAAAACATGCCTTAAGTATTGATTTTATTCCATGAATTTGCACATGATGAATTCTAAGACTAACTATGCTTCTACAAAATAACCATACTTCATTTCTACCTGCCTCCCATTTCCTCCTTTGGTCCATGAGAATATTATCAACTTCTTTGCCTCATGAAGCAGGAGAAATTTTTTTCCGGTCAATAACTGTGACAGAATTCTTTGTACTATTTTTTTTTCAAATTTAAAGTAATTTTAATTTGGAAAACAAAAAAAAGTAACAACATTCATATAGAAAAATATTCTCAACACAGTCCCAAGACTGTGCCCTTGAGGCTGGATCAAAATACTGCCTTGCCTTTTGTCGTATGTTAGCAAGTTCACAACATCAGCTATTTGCCATGGAAACAATTTAAGGAGAGAGAGAGAGAGAGAGAGAGAGAGAGAGAGAGAGAGAGAGAGAGAGATGTCTGCATTCTTCCTAAGAAATAAGGAAGTTAAAATGGCAAACACGACTCACCACCCTGAAGTACTTTTAAAGAAATGGACCGTGATGGCCTGAGAAAGACTTGTTTGCAAATGAAAATATCTTGCGCTCTGCCACTCGTGGTATGGCCCTATCAGACAAGTTGATCTTATTAAACATAATTGAAAAAGGGTTTTAAAGCATATTTTCTAAAGTGCTTCAAGAACCCTAAATAAATTGAAATGAAACCAATTCCCTTAGATACCTGATGAGAGAGAGAGAGAGAGAGAGAGAGAGAGAGAGAGAGAGAGAGAGAGAGAGAGAGAGAGAGAGAGAAAGTTTAAACTTTATTGAAGGCATTTCTGAATTAGGTCAGGATTCTGAACAGGTTAAGTTTTTCTATTTGCTTTTCTTGCAGGACAGCCATGTATGAACGCAGTACATGTGATGTGGACACGGAGATAAAATGCAATGGTATTTCCAGGGTAAGAATCCCTGCATCTGCTCACCAAATCCACTCAGTGTAAACTGAATCATTACAACGAAAAGAATAATAGTCCCCGGTGGACATATATTTTTTAAAAGATTTACTTACTTATGGATATGGGTATTTTGCCTGCAGGTACATTTGCACACCAGAAGAGAGCATTGGACCCCACTACAGATGGTTGTGAGCCACCATGTGAGTACTGGGAGTTGAACTCAGGGCCTTCAAAAGAACAGCCAATGCTCTTAACCACTGAGCCATCTCTCCAGCCCCTAGGTATATATTTTGTCTGCTACAATTGCCCCTTAAAGGACCACTCTACTTATATGCATAATCAGTACAGTATGTGGGGCATGTACTTGCTGGGTGATTTGGGTAAGTCCATAATTTCTTGAGACATCACTTAAAAAGAACACATTGTAATACATGACATTAAACTTCTGTCCTTGTTTGCTTTTTATTTCTGTGATTTGCACCATGACCAAAAGCAACCGAGGAAGGAAAGGGTGTATTTCGTTTTCAGATCTCCCTTGAGGGAAGCCAAGGTAACTTGAGATAGGAACTAAATCAGAGGTCAAGGAGGGATGCTGCTTACTGGACTACTCTCCATGGCTTGCTCACCCTGTTTATTATACAACCTCAGCCCACCTGCCTAGGGATGGCACTACCCACTGTAGACAAAGATTCAAGAGGATGCCCTCATGCATTTGCCTGTAAGCCAATCTTATAGTTGCACTTTCTCAGTTGCGATTTGCTCATTCTGGGCAACTACTTTCTATAAAATTGACAAAAATTAACTAGTCCAAGTCCATTCTGCTCTAACTATATTCGGAGGAGAGAATTTTCCAGAGAAACTGGGCATCATCCCTCAGCATCTGGGTAGGATTTGTTCAACAACCCCCTGGAGATACCAAAACCCATAGATGCTAAAAAATCTTTTATCTAAAATGAGAATACTTGTGTGTAACCCACACATCTCCTCCCATATTCTTTCAGTCACCTATAAATCACTTTAATCACCAGTACAATATAAATCTCAAGAGCTGTTAGATTAGAGCTTTGTAAGAAGTGTTGACAAGAGAAAGAATTCTGTGCGTGTTCAGCACAGATGCATTTTTTCCCATAAATGCAGAACCACGGTAATGGGGTGCTGATGGAAAGGGGGTGGAGATTTATTTTAAGAAACAGGCTCATACAATTATGAAAGTGAAAATCCAAAATCTGCAGGCCAGACTGACAGACTGGAGTCTCAAAACAGAGTTAAGCTTAAGTTCAGAGAGAGTTGGCAGATGTCCTTCATCTTCCAGGGAAATCGGTGTTCTCACCAGGGGCCTCATACTGATCGTATAAGACTTAGCACTATTCCAGGGGTAATGTATGTCATGAAGACTCTATTCATTTAAATACTAACTCTCACTTTAAATGCTAACTCGCCCTCCCCAAAAATACCTTCATAAAACTATCCTGAAGATAATTCACCAAATTCCTGGCACTATGGTCCAGCCAAGTGGGAATAAAATGAACTAAGATATAACTTCATTGTATAGTAATAAATACCTTTACATTTTAATAATCAAGAAGCCAGGTACAGTAATACACAGCTGTAATCCATCGCTCAGGAGACAGAGGAGGGTGGATCTCAGTGAGTTTAAGAGCAATCTGGTCTACACAGAGAGTTCCAGGCTGGCCAGCCAGGGCTATACTGTAAGACCCTGTCTAAAAATGAAACAAAACATTAGGAATCAAAACATTGAGAGGAGCATGTTTATATTTGCCCGATAGAAGAGTCTAATAAACTCCACCCAGACCCCTAGAATAACTTCCTTTATTTTTCATTGTTAGTTTATTTATTTTATGTGTGCCTATGAATGTGAATGAACGTTGCCACAGTGCATGTGTGGAGGTCACAGGGCAACCTTTCTGAGTCAGTCGGATCTCCCACCATGTCAGTTCTGGGGATAGAACTCACCTCATCAGGTTTGGCAGCAAGCACCTTTCTTTACTAATAGATCCATCCTGCTAGTCCATTGCTACTTCTGAGCACATGTAATCTTTTAAAATGAACATGCTTGATACGTGACATGGAATAAAATTGGGTCTTAATCTGCAATTCTACCCCCAAATTGAGCCCCTCAACACTCCATCATGGATGATGAGGGGTCATGGTACCCTAGTCCTCTCTAAGGAATGATTAGTAGTTGGTGGTTCTTGGCAGAGGAACTGTTGTGTTCTTTGATGGGCAACCATTAATGGATTTCCTTTGCTCCCATCCATACATAGGCAAAATCTATTAATAAACTCAGTGGGTTGCATATAAAAAGAAGACATGGATGGAACTCAATGTTACATAAATTTCTATAACATTACCCTGCATATGTACATAACGCTTCCTTACAAACTCATAAACTAAGAAAGCTGCCAGTGATAGACATGAGACTTCTCCCTTCCCATTGTTGGTCACTGATTCTGAAAATACCCACAACAATAATATAGGTTACTGCCATTACAGAAGACACCACACACTTTTGTCAGGAAACTTGGCGGGATTGAGCCGGTTCTGATGTAGAAGAGACTCCTCCATGAGGGATAGCTCTCATAGCATCAGAGTGTGCTATGCAAACTGCTGTAAGAGCAGAGTTACTATACCCAGTTGTAAAGCCGTGAACCACAACAACCAGAAAGGCGAGCTATCTCCCAGTGGTGCAATAGTGACATGTATCTTGATGATAGCTAACAGCTGTCTAACTAGACTTAAGTCCTGTTCAAAGGGGTGGTACTCATGCTGATGTAAGCCTAGCCATGGCTGGAGAAGAATAACACTTCACTGAATTTATAGTTTCCTTGCCTCTGCCTTCTAAATGCTCATCCTTACATTCATAGATGAGAACAACTCTCACCCCTCATCTTTTTGTAGCAGACAAAAGACAGAAATCTACAGCTGGGATATCTTTAGAATTACCCCTATACATAAGGTTCAGGGAACATCATAGAGAAAAGAGCACAAAGACAGTAAGAGCCAGAAGACTAAAGAGCTGCTGCATGCTGGTATCTTCTGGACAGAAAGGGAATGTTTGTTCCTATGAACTCTCAACAATATGGCTGCCTGCACAAGACCCAAAAGGATTATACCAGTCAATATGCCGACATGTGTGTAGGAAAACTTCACAAGATGCCCACTCCTTAGATGATAAATTCCTGGTAACTCAGTGACTTCTGGGAAAAAGAGAAGCAGCTTTCTTTAAGAACAAGCCCTTTGATGGTTTGCCTACACAGTCACACCTATGCATATGTATGTGCAATTCAAGTAACAGCAATTGGACTTAGTGTAGATGAAGGGTATGCCTGCCTGTGTGTGTGTGTGTGTGTGTGTGTGTGTGTGAGAGAGAGAGAGAGAGAGAGAGAGAGAGAGAGAGAGAGAGAGAGTAAAACAACAGAAGAAGATGTAAATTAATTTGAGATGGAAAGACATAGGAGGACTTAGGGGAGAGAAGGAGGGATGTACTTGTGTATAAAGTTCTCAAATATTAAATACTAATTTTAAAAATGCACGAAAGTAGGTGGGGACTTGCTGAGCAAAGGGGTGTCATTGGGAGAGGGAGGAGAATGAAAGGCCAATAGAGGAGCAAAAGAGACTAAAACTCATCTTATAAATACTGAACAATAAGATGCTTAAAATCCTAAGAAACAAGAATTTAACCCGTCCTGGTATCTGTATCTCTCACTCTTTCCATCCTTCCCTCCCTCCCTTTCTCTCTCTCTCCATTTTCATTCTTCTCTCATATGTTACATCCCGACCACAGTTTGCCCTCCCTCCTCTCCTCCCAGTCCCCTCCCCCCTCCATCCATTCCTCCTCCTCTGTTTCTCTTCTGGAAAGGACAAGGCTCTCAGGGATACCAACCAAACATGGCACATGAAGGCGCAATGAGGCTAGGTGCCTTCCTCATATTCTTAGTCCTTTCCATACATACGAAACTTTGAAATTGAGGTATAAGTAAAAGACTCTGTGATTTGGTGAGGTCCATGGTTCTCAGAATTGAGTGACAAGTGAGCTGCAGAAAGTCTTCCAGTTAGCCTGTCCTGTATCAGACAAATTTGAATGCAAACAGCCGAGGTGAGTCTTGGGCTACCCACATACCTTCTTTAGCAAAACTAAACTCCGAATTGTGACTTATGAACAAAACCTAGTGTTCGAAATCCATGTTCCTCAGATTCTGCTTAGTGACATACAGCAGCATCTGCAGCTCCCAAAAGTGCAACATTGTAGCAAGCTTAACATTGAGTTACAGTGAATCATGGAGACCATTAAAATTCAGCTGTTCGTTGATTGGTTCCTTTCTAGGCAGATTCTGCATGAAGATGTATAACCTAAATGCCCTAATTTTGGAGACGGGGCAAGGACGGTGCACACACAAGCACTCACGTGTACACTGAGCCAGATATGAAAGCCAGTCAAGTCAAAACAATATGACATTTTGTTTGCACACATTTAAAAAGAGAATTTGCTTTTGATATCAAAGGCAAAGAATTTGCTATGGCAAATAATAGAAGGGGGTACTTTCAAAGGCAAGAAAAAGTATCTTCAGATCAGCACACATGGGTTGTGATGGGTGAGCACACTCAAGGGAAAGGAGAAGAGAAAGCATGGGTGCCTTCAACATCTTACTCACGGGGCGTTAACTGGAAAAGAGGGCCAAAGCGAGTCACCATTACCGTGAAAGGAACTGGTGTCATATGAGCAGCTCTGTAAGAGGCTCACATCAAAGAAGTTCCAGAGAACACCTTAGGACACTTCTAATCACAGTAGCCACCCTGTGACTGCCAAACTCAGTGATCCTCCAGCCCCAACCACTAGAAAACATCTGTGATGAATAGATGGACATGCTCAGCTCTGCCCCCAAGTCCCTCCATAAGGACTGCTCGATGTGTGTGAGAGTTTTCTAACACTGTGACAATGACTAGAATTTATCAGCTGTCAAGGAGGAAACATTGTTCTGGTTCACAGTTTTCCAGGCTCAATTGGTCCATTGTTCTCTGGTCTCAGAGGAGGCAGGATGTCAGGACAGAGAGATTATGATGGAGCCAAGAACCTTCCCTGATGTCCAGAACACAAGAAGAGGAAAAAAATCATCAACTCATGACCCCCTATGTGGGCACACTCCCAGTGACCCAAGCCTCCCACGAGGCTCCACCTTTTTTTTTTGTATTTTTTAAACTTTATTTTAAAAAACAAAGATAAAAGAAAAAAAATTTTAGACATTTTTGCATAAATGTATACAAATACAATTGTGTAAGTACTTGGCTTTTTTTTTTCTTTTTTTTTTTT
This sequence comes from Micromys minutus, assembly GCF_963924665.1. Lineage (NCBI taxonomy): Eukaryota > Metazoa > Chordata > Mammalia > Rodentia > Muridae > Micromys > Micromys minutus. Next base: position 106,082,931 of record NC_137969.1, read on the forward strand.
TTTTTTTTTTAAGGTTTGATACTCTGCATTAAGGTCTTACTAGTTACAATGAGCAAAAACTACATGTAAAACAGGATGTAACCCGGAATTAGTCAAAGTTTTCTTGGTGTGTAAGGATTGAATATGATGGTTTTTTTGTTTTGTTTTGTTTTGTTTTGTTTTGTTTTGTTTTGTTTTGAACTTCACACAGTCTGTGAGTTGTTTCTGGGGCAGTCCGAGCCTCTGGGGTTAGCATCCCACTATCAGTGACTGCATATTATGTCTGTTCTTTTGTGACTGGGTTATCTCACTCAGGATGATATTCTCTAGATGCAACCGTTTTCTTAAGAATTTGGTTAAGTCGTTGTTTCTGATGGCTGAGTAGTATTCCATTGTGTAAATGTACCACAATTTTTGTATCCATTCATCTACTGAAGAACACCTGGGTTCCTTCCAGCTTCTAGCTATTATAAATAGAGCTGCTATGAACATTGTGGTGCATGTGTCTTTGTTGTATATTGGAGTGTCTCTGGGGTATATAAGGCTCCACTTTTTAAAGGTACAACCCATCCCTATGAGGCCCACAATCCTTCAACACTTGGGCTCCTAAGATCCAAACTGTAGCACCAGGACAGGAAGCTAAAGTATCCCCATCAATTAGAAATCTATCCTCCCTATTTACTAGGGCCACTAAGAAGAAATACAAACCTATACATGTTGACACCGTTAAAGCTGGGTTAGCACTCACCAAGAAAATCTCTCTGTATACACAGCACTCTAACAGGCACAAATGACTTTCCCTTGTGCCTGGTCTATTTTCTATATTAGCACAAAATCAAGTAAAAGTGTTTCCTTGATTAAAAGACCCTTCCACTTCGTGGTATACACTGCTCACCATTGGCTGAAGTTGTTACAAGGGACACTGTCAATCACACTTCAGGAATTAGTTCTTGATAAAAGACACTGAACGTCCAGGAGAGTTTAAATTACATTTGGACCAGGAAGGATTCTGGTGGCCGGCCATTGCTTTGACCCAACAACGGGATCTTACTAGATAAAGCCCATCATAAAATCTTCAAATCCTGACAAACAGACAGAACAAACAAGCATCCTGCATTCTCCTCATCCTTCCAAGCATGAGAGATAAAGGTGAATTAGATAAGCTCTTGCAAACCTGCCCATCACAGGTTTGCAGTGTCACTGCATTCTTGCTTACAGTATCTACCCAGCATCCTTGCTGGATGGATTTTCTCAGTGATATTTTAAAATAATGGCTGCCATTGTTATTAATTATAGAGCACTTGACAAGGTACATGGCAACGCATTAAACTTGTACTTTCTCGGCCAGGTTTACAGTCTATAAAAATATGTTAAGGTAACTCTCAAGCCACTATTCCCTTGGTTTCTCCTCTCTTCCCCCTCATCTCTTCCTGTTCTCTCTAAGCACGTCCACTCATAACACGAATCTGCCAGACACATACACGAAGGCATGTTTGTCTCTGCTTTCTTCTTCCCCAGAAAGCTTGGACACCCTACTCTCCCTTTCCTCTTCTACTCTCTGTATTCCCCCTTTTCTTCTCTCTCCTTCCTCTGCCACCAAACTTCAGAGCCCCACCCTCCACTCCTGACTGTGGAAGTATGTAACATTTTATGCAGACACCTGCAGAACTTCCCAGAGTGTTCACTAGATGAAACTCTTAAAAAGATCTTCAAAGCTGAAAAGATGGGGAGGGTTGAAGACGAGAGGGTAATGGATGGGATATGACAAAAGTCCATTCATACTCATGTGAAAAAAATCTACAAAACTAGATATTGTAGACAATGAATATGCACCAGGTTAAAGTGGGGGTTGCTGGGGAGGTAGTTCAACAGTTAAGAGCACTGGTTGTTCATCCAGAGGACCCTAGTTAGATTTCCAGCAGCTCACAACTCTGTAACTCAAATCGCAGGGGATCCAATGCCTTCTTTTGGCCTCTAGGGGCAGCATGCATTTACATAGTTCATAGACATAGATGTAAACAAAAGCAATCACATGCACAAAACAATTCTAATTTTTCCAAAAGAAAAAAATATGTAATTCTTTCTCTTCCACAAAAAAAAATCACAAATACTTGATATGAAGAACCATTGTAAATACAAAATCATGTGTACCCTTTCTTCCTCAGTTCCTTAAGTATACAGCCTACTGTGACTGTTTGCAGGCACTTGACTCCAAGTCAGCCTCTACTGAGCTCCAAAATCTATTCTCACAGTCTGTGCACTTGCAGGAAACATTCTGCGTGCAGTCAGAAATACATTGGAACTGAAACTCCAAGAACACAGTGATATGCCAGAAACACAAGACCAACCTGGTGAAATAAATAAATAAGTAAATAAATGGGTTTGGGGGGGATGGTGGTCTTATTAGAAAAGACTTTCTGGGTAATAGAAAGCTAAAAAAAATACTGTGAGAAATCAACCAAAAGGAAATTAAGAACTGCGGAACTGCAGATAAAGGAGAAATCAGAGGAAAACGAAGCAAAAGCGGGAGAGAATTCTGGAAAGTCAGTTGATAAAATGTATAGCGAGCACTGAACCAACGCCAATCAATAGAGCTCAGGACAAACCGAATCAATGCCTAATAACAACATCACATCCATTTCATGGTACTATCTATCACGGGGGCCGCAGGAAGCAGCGGCCGCAACTCCCCCAGCTGCGCACTTCAGCAGCCTGGTTTCCGCACAGGGCTTAACAGAGAAGTGGGGCTTTCTGTTGCTGGGGTAAAGGGAGAAGGTGGCCGGAAAAAAAATCACTTGCAGAACAGCCTGGGAGCTCCTGTAAATACAAATCTGGATGGTATTAAAGGGTTGGGGTCGAGGAAAGGACCTAAGAGAGTGACATGCTCCGAGGGAGGGACCTGGAGCACGTCTGTTCATATTCCACATCAGATTGAAAAGCCCCGTGGGCGTCTCCCACAGTGTGTTATGGAGGGAAAAATCGATAGTAATCAGAAGTGGGAGGTGAGGCAGGGAGAAGAACTGGAGAGAATTTGTATCATTAGCAGCATCCTGATGATGAGAATTGTGAATCAGTAAAGTGACTAAACCCAAGACAAATGGGAAATGACCTCTGCTAGAATTCAAGAATTTTCTTCCATTCAGTGATCTGTATGTGTGTTTGTATGTTTTGGGGTCTTTTTCTATCTTTGCATATCTGTCTCAGTTATAACTCTCCTAAACACAAAAAAAAAAAATAATAATTCTTGGAGAAATTATATATTTAAATGCTTTCCGTCATAACTCAGATGTGAACTATCTTCTGTGGGCTTCTATGTTTGAACACTTACTCCCTAGGTAGAGGGGCTGTTTGGGGAAATAGGGGAAGTGATCATTTGGATACAGAGTCTAATCAGCTGATATGGGACAGTAAGGGTGGTGCTTATGTCTTCTATCAGGGCCCCAGCTTGGGCTCTGAACTGTCTGCTTCTTAGTTGATGTAGCAAGAAGCTTCCACACATCCCTGCTATAAAATAGCCACTCATGATGTCCTCTCTGCTGTAACTAACTGTTTCTCCTCAAACTGTGAGTCAAAGGGCACAGTTTCTCCCTTAGTTTGCTTCCTTTTGACTTTTTATCACAGTGACAAGGAAGGTCACTAAGGCAGAAAATGGGTAGTGAGAAGTGGGATTGTTTGTGAAAGACTTGTCCTTTGAGGCCTTTTAGAATTTTTAGGCTGCTTTACAGGTGGAATGCAGGAGAGCCTGGGAACTATGGACTGGAGAAACTCTAAGCCTCTGTAAGCAGAATTTAATGGTCCATTCTAGTGGGAGCAGTACAGACAGTCAAGAGTATGTTCATGAGTTTCCAGAGGAAACAGGAACTCTACTGGGAATCAGGCAAAGGGATCCATTCTTATGCTGGTCTGAAAAAGACTAGTCACATTCTGCCTGTGTTCCAGAGGTCAGAGTGAAGGTGTCTTCAAAACAAATGGACTAAGATACTTGGCAGGAAAAATTTCAAAATAGCATAACATCCAGGCTATGGAATAGTCGTTTCTAAACTCTTCAAGCTAGGAGACAGACAGACAGACAGACGTATTGGAGAGGAAAATACAGGGGGAAGGAGTGAAACTGCAGTTAATTACAGACAGGAATATGATGTGGCTACAAACAGAGCAACTTCCACTTTAAGATTAGCACAACTAAAAAAAATTTACACACTGCGTTGGGATAGTATGTATGCCTTGAGGGTAAGTCTTCACCTAAAGAGACTCCTGGGTATAAAACTAAAAACTCATTGAAAGAAGAAAGACTAGAAAGATGGAGTCCTGAGGATCCCCTGCAAGTGACCTCCAGGAGAAGCATTGTGGAGAGCGGATGTGGCAGCAGTCCCAAGATGGCGCTTGGGACTCCGGCCTAGTCTTGTGACTAGTAACTGACTTCCTCCTGCACACTCCCCCCCCAGATTAGCCACTCCCACCGTGTGAGCTGTGCAGGCACACCCATGACTCGAGATCAGGACAGATGACTCGGACCTATGAACTGCAGCCACACAACATGGACTGAGGAGGTAGAGTTGAGAGAGGATAAAAGGGACTGTGCTTGGGGGCAGAGAGAGAAAAAGAGAAGGGGAGACGAAAGATTTTCACTTGCATGCTGTAAGGTTCCTGAATAAACTGCTTTGAGAAGAACGCTGTGTCGTCGCTCCTTTTCTGCTGGTCAAAGACGGTAGCGACAAAGCATCTTCCCAAGTTCAACAGATAAGACACAGACACGCAAAGGCCACTGTAACTGTGGTAAGAAGCCAACTTTCCCCTTGGCAGGGAGCAGAATTTCATTATCATCTACTTAGTGCTAATTTTACAGTCATGAAGAATGCAAGAAGTGCTGGCTATGACAACTTACACCATGCTGCTAAACCAGGCAATTTGCAGTAGGGATGGATGCCCTGGAGAAGGCCCCAGGAGGCTACACTGAGCTGCAAGGTAAAAGTCTGAGTTACAATAGAGACTCCAAGAGGTGATGGGTCTACAGAGGAAAACTGCAGATCCTGAATTAAACTGCCCCAGGAGAGAAGCCGCGCATGTTGAAGGCAGCAGATCTATAAGAGTTGGGTTCACTAAGTCATTAAAGCCCAGAGAAAGCCATTGCTAGTCTTAACACAAAGAACTGGAGACTCATGACCTACCCTGTAGTGTTTCAATCTTCCTTTGGCCTAATCATTCTTTGTCTTTTCCCCCATTCCAGCATTAAAAATGCTCAATTTTCACCATTTCTAATTGAAGTAATTCATTGCTTTATTATTATTTACTTACTTATTATTATTTTAACATTGGCTCATCATTAAGAGATTACCTTGAGTCTCAGAAAAGACCTCAGTCTTGGGACATCTGAATAGTGTTAATGTAAGACAAGAAAACTCTTGAAGTTGAACTGAGTGTGTTTTGCATTATGAGATGGCCATTAGCCCATAGGGGGGTGGGCAGAATATTATGGTTTGGATGTAAAACACTTCCCACAAGCTCGTATGCTTGAACAGTTGGTCCCCAGTTGGTGGTCCTGTTTTGGGAAGTTTGGAGAATCTTTGGAAATGGGGCCTAGCTGACTGACAGGTCTGTAGGGGCAGAAATTACAGGATATAACTGGTCCCCACTTCAATCTGAGCTCTCTGATTCTTGGTAGGCACCATTCTGCCACACACTCTTGCTGCCAAGAACCTGTCTACCACAATTCCTGTTTTACCACAATGTGCTGTGTTTCTCCACATCAATAGCTTGAAGAACCCTCCCTCCAGTGTGTTCTTTCTTTCTGGCATCTTTATCCCAGCAATAAGGAAAGTAACCAATGCATCCGATACGCAAACATCACACTCATAGTACGTGCTGCCACACCAGCGCACAGATGGCTGGTTCCAGGACATGTGAGCCATTGTCCTCTCATCTTGTCTTAAAAGAGGCTGTGTCCTTGACCTTAGGCAAGAGACAGAAATTCAGACATCAAGAATCATATCACAGAATTCTCCAAATTCTCTAAAATTTTATAAGAAGATAAAGTATCTTTATAGTATATTTTCAATATTTTTATTATTTTTTTAAAATTCCATGCAATGTATTTCAATATTCACACACACACACACACACACACACACACACACACACCCTAGTGTTTTCCCTAATTCCTCCTTGCTCCACCTCCCCACCTACACACACACACCACCTTATGTCCTTTTTAAATTTTTTTACTAAACCACAGAATCCAGTTTGTGTTGCCCAAATACTCACAGATTTCTGGGCATCTGCTAGAGTGTAGTCAATGTACTAGGGGTCATATAATAAAAGGAAACCGGAAATCACCAGTGGCTGTCAATAGCTTCTCAGTGATGGACACTCCTGAGCCCACTCTCCTCCGAGCTAGAGTGTTAGGTGATTTGATCTTGTGCAGGAAAGCATAGCTGTTATGAGTTCACATAACACATCAAGAAGGTATTACTTCACTCTGTTCTTCCTGCTCCCCTCGGCTGCAACACTTCCTGAGCATTGTGGGAGCTGATAGAGATGCTCTGTCAGTGGAGAGGGTTACTTCTCTTTATCTTTAACTGATTGTAAGTTTCTGAATTAGCCATCATCCACCGTACTAAGAACCTAATTTGGTGAGGTCTCAAAGCTACGTTAATCTAGAGGTATAGACACACAAATTTAGAGGCAGTTTGATACTATGTCTGTGTAACAGAATAACGGTAGCAGGTTTACCTGTGGGGCCTATGAAATCCATCTATAGGATTTCCATCAGATTTACGGTAACAGGCATGTGTTTCTTCCCGGGAGTGATATTTAAAGCCAATCAGAAAGCAGTTGGCTACCTCTGTAAAATCTGTGTCACTATCACACCCACGGGCATATCTTGGCAGGCCAGTCATTATTGTAGCTTGCAGGGTTCACAGTTGGCTAAGAATGTTGTTTACATCCAACCTGCCTCCCCAGCAGTCTAAAGCGCATTCCTGCACCATGAAAGCTGGAAGTGGAGAAGACAGATTTCTGGCTAGTACCAACCTGCTTTCTCCCTGTCCTGCGACCAAAGCCTCTGTGGCATCTTCAGCAACAAATCCTTGCCGGACAACTAAGAGCAGTGGTGACCAGGGACAGTCTTCATGATCCCCTGACCAACAACTCAGGGGGAAGTATGCCATATATGACACCTGGCTTATTATTTGGCAAAGCTATGGCTTCTGGTAGGAGCCATATGCACGTGTGTGTGTATGTATGAGTGTATAGTTTATATAAAGTGTACGTACATCTGTATATCACAAAATATTAGGTTTCCCTATGGTTTTTTCAAACTTTCTCAGTGTTAGTTTCCCTTCCCCATATACCCACAAACCTTCTATTCCCATTGAAACCTCCCTGGAAATGCAAGTTTGTAACAGTTCTTTTCCTTCTTCATTATTATCTTTTTTGTTTTCTTTTACTTTCAGTTTTTCATCTTTAGTTCCTTTCTTAATTGAGATGCTAGGTTTGCTGTAAGGACTGAGTATAAATGCACAATACGAACACCTCAGAAAATTAAAGCCATTAAGGTGTTCATAAGCAGCCCCCTTAATGATGAAAGGGTGCATTTTGAAGCCCCACCCCAATGTTTGCTCTGAGGCCTCTAGGGTGTGTGCTAAGCATTCAAATTGGGTCGCTGACATCACCCATCCTATAAAGAGGATGCATACACACACATGTGCATTACACATAATTGTATTGTATACATAAATATTTACATATAAAGAACAAGTATATAAGCATGCATGGATTCAATTATATGTGCATCTGTATGTATATGTGTATATATATACATATATATGGAGAGAAAAATAATTAATCATATATATATATACAGATTTAGATAGATAGATTTTTAAGATCATCTCAGCATTTGTTATGGTTAAAAGAAATTAAATAAGGAACTGGATAATCTAGAAATAATGCAATATTTTACAACTGCTTAAAGTCTTCAATGTCACCATGGACCTTAATTTCTTTTATTAAGAAATTTATCTAGGTAAAGATTAGGCTCATCCATTCTTGTTGGAAACATCTATAAACCATCCGCCTGTAACTTAAATGCATTTATTGTTATCTGGTAAACTTAGACTTTTCTTTAAATCATTTGGCAGTGCAGGTAAGAGAAATGAAACCCTCCTCTCATTGTACTGTATCTGGGAGTCAGGGAGATAGCAATAAAATTATAGTGATTGTGAAACTGAACATTTCTAAAGCCAAAACCATATAAACTTCAAAAGGCTTAATTTTGTGTCAAATTTTGAACCCAATGTAAGCCTAAATTCTAGAACTGCAACCTTCTCTGATCGCTACAGAAAGTAGACATTTCCCCCTAAAGACCTTTAAAATGGATCACTATCTTTTTAAATCACTTTTTGTATTCCAGTTCTTCCCAGTTCCATCAGATCAGTTCTTTTTAAAGTCAGTGAAACACACTCTCAGCTTCTTCGGTTTCCTTTTCAATCTAACAATGATCCTGTCCAGTCACTCCCAAGTCCATAAAACATGTGACATTTTCTATGAGCATATTTTATCATACTGTACCTCGCACATGTGAATAAAGTATAAAGTATGTATTTTATAAGAGGTGTGTATGTGTCGAAAGTCACAGCTACTACAGTGGAAATGTGACAAGAAGGATTGTGAGGCAGAGACAGAGAAATGGAGTGAAAGCCTCTCCATGTGCAAGACACCAGTAAGGAGCAAATGTCAGCTGTTGACAAGACCAGGAGCTTCACTCTCAAAATAGTCTCCCAACAGCATGTTTAGAACTCAGTTTTCCCTGCTGATTTCAAGAAGCCAGTTACACTTCTAAGCAACCCTTTTCCTTCTTGCTGTGAAAATTGCCCCATCCACAAACTGCTATCAGTTATGGTAGAAAATAAAAAAAGGATATCACTCATGGATTTACAACTTTCTTAGCTTGGTCAAATAGAGTAATCACATTAGTGTGTGTGTGTGTGTGTGTGTGTGTGTGTGTGTGTGTGTGTGTGTGTGTGCTGTGTGTGCTGTGTGTGTGTTTGTGTGTGTACATATTCATACATATATGTATAATATGTGTATGTATATTCTCACATTCATATACACGCATATGAATAATTAAATGATAAATAATAATTTTTCCATGGTCAAATTTCTAACTGCTTTGAGTAGAATATTTAAAACTGAGAAAGCAGACACACACAACTACATGGCCAAAACCACATTTATGATATCTGGCTAAGTACAGAAAAGACCATGCAAATAACCTGTCAGAAACTGAGAAACGTAAGCTGAGATATGATTTAGCTAATAGAGTGCTTGCCAAGCACACATTAGGCTCTGGGCTTATCCCCCAGCATCACAAATACATGGCTGGTGATACATGATTGAAATCCCAGAATTTGGGAAGTGGAGGCAGCATGAGACATTCAAGAATGTTTGAAGACAGTCTAAAATACATGAGCCCGTGTCTAAAAAGGAAACAAATGGAAAGGAGAAAGAAGAGAGAAAAGAGAGAAGGAAGAAAGAAGTTGTCATTCATAACCCATCCCTAGCTCTCCTGGCTCTGTGCTAACCAAAATCAAAGTGGCTGGAATGCAGTGGGCCCTATGCTGTCTTGTCTGACAGCCAACCTGTGGTCAAGAAAGATGCCAAGGGGACGTTCCTTCGGGTGTTTTCCTCCTATGGGTACCTGCCAAGATTGCTCCGACTGCAGCCTCCTGTCTCAACAGGGATTGCTGCTCGCATCTTGCCACAGTGTGAAGTATGCGGGGCTCACATATGGAATTAGCTCTTGAAGGATTGTGCATGTACTTGCAGTGAATATGAAACTACTCTTGAGTGGAACACACTCCTTCAGTTATATTAGTTGACTTCCATCCTGTGAGCATTTCCTTGAACAGCAAGTGGGATAGGAAAGTTCATGGTGTTTCAGGAGGAGACAAGGTGGGAATCAGAAGGGACTGCTTCCAGGGTGTGGTATTTCTCTGCAGGAATGATGGAGTGTTAAAACTGGAGAACAAGAGTGATCACACAGAATTTGGAGCGTGTTAAATAGGGTGAGACTTTCTGTCTTACGTAAATTCTACTTTTTAAAAAATGAGGCCAGGTATGACGCCATGTGTCCTTAATCCTAGTCGTCGAGAGGTAGAGACAGGAGGATTAGAAGCTTACCAACTGGGTTATGTAGCCAGTCTGAGGCTAGCCTGTATACAGATCTGTCTCGTTCTGTCCTATTGACAGCATCCTTGGCCTCACACAAGCTTCTCACTCTCATTTATGTTCCCCTTATTAATCGTTGATCTTACAGCCTGAGCAGATGGCGTTCTGTTCAGGAAGTCTCTCCTGCACCAATGCATTCAGGAGATTTCTCTTCTATTAGATGTAGAGAATCCAGTTTTAGGTTGAAGTCTTCGATCTGCTTGGACTTGAGTGTTGTGCAGGGTGATAAATATGGATCTGTTTTCATTCCTCTACATGAAAACATCCGGTTAGACCAGCACCATTTGTAGAAAATGCTTTCTTTCCCCTCCCACCTCCCCACTGTATGGCTTTGACTTCCTCATCAAAGATCAAGTACCCCTAGATGAATGGGTATATTTCTGGATCTTCTATTCTATGCCATTGATCAGCCTGTCCATTTTTATTATGATTTGCTCTCTAGTACAGCTTGAAATCAGAGACAATGGTACTTCCCGAAGTTCTTTTATAGTATAGGATTATTTTAGTGATTTTTTTCTTTTCCTTCATTGGACAATTTTATTCACATTTCAAATGTTATCCCCTTTCCAGTTTTCCCCTCCAGAAGTCCTCTACCCCATCCTGCCTCCCCCTGCTTCTGTGAGGGTGCTCCCCAACCCACCCACTCACTCCCACTTCCCTGCCCTGGCATTCCCCTATACTCAGGCATCAAGCCTTCACAGGACCAAGGGCCTCCCCTCATATTGATGCCAATCAGTGTCATCCTCTGCTACATATGTAGCTAGAGCCAGGGGTCCCTCCATGTATACTCTTTGGTTGGTGGCTTAGTCCCAGAGAGCTCTGGAGGGTCTGGTTGGTTGATATTATTGTTCTTCCTATGGGGTTGCAAACCCTTCAGCTCCTTCAGTCCTTTCCCTAACTCCTCCATCAGGTACCCAATTCTCAGTCCAATGGTTGGCTGAGAGCATCCACCTCTGTATTTGTCAGACTCTGGCTGTAAGCTTATTGTGTAAAGGGTTTGCATATTGAGAATTTAATATGTAAACCTGCTTGATAAGCTTCCAGGCTTTTGAGTCATGTTTGTACCGAGCTGTGGAGAAAAGGAACATGCCTGGGCGGTCATATCCACACAGGACAGAAGCAACAGGGCAGGCAGAGTGAATCACCTGGGAAGGGAACCGCATGAAGAGGGCAGCTTATTGTCTGCTCCACACTAGAGCAGCATCCAGGGAGTGTGACTGCAAAGTGAAACCACAGGGAGTGAAAGGGGTGATAAAAGGTTAAGCCATTCTATTAATATTTACCACAAGAGCATACCATGTGTGTTCTTTGATGACTGGGTTACCTCATTCAGGATATTTTCTAGTTCCATCCATTTGCCTAAGAATTTCATGAAGTCGTTGTTTTTAATAGCTGAGTAGTACTCCATTGTGTAAATGTACCACATTTTCTGTATCCATTTCTCTGATGAAGGACAGCTGGGTTCTTTCCAGCTACTGGCGATTATAAATAAGGCTGTTGTGAATATAGTGGAACATGTTATATGTTGGAGCATCTTTTGGGTATATGCTCAGGAGGGGTTGGTATAGCTGGGTCTCCAGGTAATAGTATGTCCAGTTTTCTGAGGACTGATTTCCAGAGAGGTTGTGCCAGCTTGCAATCCCACCGGCAATGCTCTTTCTCCACATCCTCGCCAGCATCTGCTGTCACCTGAGTTTTTATCTTAGCCATTCTGACTGGCGTGAGGTGAAATCAGGGTTGTCTTGATTTGCATTTCCCTGATGACTAAGGATGTTGAACATTTCTTTTGCTTGCTTCATGGTCATTCAATATCCCTTAATTGAGAATTTTTTTTTTAGCTCTGTACCCCATTATTAATAGGGTTATTTGATTCTCTGGAACTTTTTATGTTCTTTGTATATATTAGATATTATTAGCCCTCTATGGAATGTAGGATTGACAAAGATCTTTTCCTATTCTTTTGGTTGCTGTTTTGTCCTAGTGACATTGTCCTTTACCTTACAAAAGCTTTGCAATTTTATGAGGTCTCATTTGTCAATACTTGATTTTAGAGCATAAGCCATCTGTATTCTGTTCAGGAAATTTTCTCCTGTGCCCATGTGTTCGAGACTCTTCCCCACTTTCTCTTCTATTAGTTTCAGTGTATCTGGTTTTATGTGGAGGTCCTTGATCAACTTGGACTTGAGCTTTGTCCAAGGTTGTAAGAATGGATTGATTTTCATTCTTCTACATGCTGACCTCCAGTTAAACCAGCACCATTTGTTGAAATGCTGTCTTTTTTCCACTGGATGGTTTTAGCTCCTTTGTCAAAGATCAAGTGACCATAAATGTGTGGGCTCATTTCTGGGTTTTCAAATCTATTCCATTAATCTACCTTCCTGTCTGTACCAGTACCATACCATACAGTTTTTGTCACTATTACTCTGTGATACAGCTTGATGTAAGGGATGGTGATTCCTCCAGAAGTTCTTTTATTGTTGAGAATAGTTTTTACTGTCCTGGGTTATTTTTGTTTGTTTGTTTGTTATTCCAAATGAATTTACAAATTGCTCTCTCTAATTTTATGAAGAATTGAGTTGGAATTTTGATGTGTATTGCACTATTTTTGGTTTTTCTACATGAAGTTGAGAATTGCTCTTTCAAAATTTGTGAAAAATTATGTTGGAATTGTAATGGGAATTACATTGAATCTATAGATTGCTATTACTATGCTAATTCTACTTATCCATGAGTATGGGAGATCTTTCCATCTTCTGATGCCTTCCTCAATTTCTTTCCTCAGAGACTTGAGGTTCTTGTCATATACATCTTTCACTTACTAGGTTAAAGTTACACCAAAATATTTTATATTATTTGTAGCTAATATAAAGGATGTTGCTTCCCTAATTTCTTTCTCAGCCCAAATATCATGTATAAAGAAAGGCTAAGGATTTTTGTGGGGTAATTTGTATCCAGCCACTTTGCTGAAGGTGTTTATCAGCTGTAGAAGTTCTCTGGTAGAAACTTTGAAGTCAATTATGCATGCTATCATATCTTCTGTGGATACCAATACTTTGACTTCTTTTTTTCCAATTTGTATCCCTTGATCTCCTTAATTATCTTATTGCTAGGACTTAAAATACTGTGTTGAGTAGATACAGAGGATGTAGGAAACCTTGTCTTGTCCCTGGTTTTAATGAAATTGCTTTAAATTTCTGTTTGTTGAATTTAAAGTTAGTGGTTGGCTTGCTGTATACTGTCCTTATTGTGTTTGGGTCTGTGTCTTTTTATTCCTGATCTCTCCAAGTCTTTTAACACAAAGGGGTGTTGAATTTTGTCAAAGGCGTTTTCAGCATCTGATGAGATGATCATGTGGGGTTTTTTTTTCTTTCAGTTTGTTTATATGGTTGATTACATTGATTGCTTTCTTATATTAAACCATCCCTGCATCCCTGAGATGAGCCCTACATGATCATAGTAGATGCTGTTTTTGATGTATTATTAGATTCAATTTGTGAGTATTTTTTCATCAGTGGTCATAAGGGAAAATTGTCTAAAATTCTTTCTTTGTTGAGCCTTTGGTTTAAGTAGCAAGGTGACTGTGGCCTTGTAGAATAAGTTTGACAATGTTCCTTCTGTTTCTATTTTGCAGAATAGTTGAGGAATATTGGTATTAGCTCTTCTTTGAAAGTCTAGTAAAATTCTGCACTAAAACCATCTAGCCCTGGGCAATTTTTGGTTAGGAGATTTTTAATGACTACTTCTATTTCCTTAGGGGTTATGGAACTATTTAAATTATTTACCTGATCTTGATTTAACTTTGATAAGTGGCATATATCAAGAAAATCATCTATTTTATGGTTTCTCCAATTTTGTGGAATACAGGCTTTTGAAGTAAGACTTTCTGATCTTTGGATTTCCTCAATGGCACCCTACAGAATGGGAAAAGATTTTCACCAACCCTACATCTGACAGTGGGCTAATATCCAAAATATATAAATAATTTAAGAAAGTAGACACTAACAAACCAAATAATGAAACTTAAAAACGGGGTACAGAGTTTAACAAAATTATCAACAGAGGAATTCCTAATGGCTCAGAGGCACTTAAAGAGATGTTCAACATCCTTAGTCATCAGGGAAATACAAATCAAAAGGACTCTGAAATTCTATCTTATGCCTGTCAGAATGGCTAAGATCAAAAACTCAAGTGACAGCACACTCACACTACAGTGGGCCATCTGCAATCTCAGTCTACCAATTCAAATGCAGGAACACAAAAACACCCAAATGATGCTTGACCAAATGGCTAATCACTCTAGGCTGGTCACATTGCACAGAGAATTTAGTATTACACCTGGTCATCACAACTTTGAGTTAAAAATTAAATGCCCTATAGCTTATAACTCAGGATCTCCTCCCCCCCAAAATAAAAAAACCAAAAAACCAAAAGGGTTCAAGTGTTTTCCATTACAGAATGTAGATTGTTTTCTCTCCGATTTGTTTATGAAGACATGTAGCCAGAAAAAGAAAAAGAAAATTATCCAATTGGTTTCAAAATCAAATAAACCATTTAAAAGTCAAGTGCATTAACTTTATTGTAATGGGTGTAGCTGCTTGCAAAACTAAATGACAAAGAGCAGGGGGAGCATGTCCCTTCCAGACTAGGTCATCTTTGCACAGCTTTTCAGACCTGTGGCATTTGCCAGAGGGAACATATGAAGAGCTCAATGCAAACTGACCCAGGAAAGCTGAAGTAAGACAGATCAAGAATGCTCATTGAAATGTGTCAATAGACAAAATTTCACTGCTAGGCCAGGGCCCTACATGGACAGAGATGAGTGCAAGGGAAATAATTCTCTTACTTGGGTAGCATAGAGGTTTAAGGCATGGCCTTCCAACAGAGTTGCCTTAGTATGCCCAGAGACTAGAGCACAGGTTTTTATATCTTTATCAGTTTCTGGAGTGAAGTGAAAAAGGTAGCACTGAATCTTGAATGTGACTACAGTGACTAACTCAGTTGCCATGGCTATACGTTAACTATGTGGGCATTTTGGAAATGCATCTCTCCTGTAGCTAAATCATTCTCTTCACTGTCTGAGGATTTCAGCCTTTCCAATGGGCCATAGGAATGTATGCAGAAGTCACAAATAGAACACCATTCTATGGATTAACATCCTTAAATATCTTACGCAAGGTGCTCTCGGGAGCACCAAGGCCAAAGAGATCAGGTGATGATACACCTTGTCTCTGTGGGCCCTGGGATGCTTAGCAAGGAGCAGCGACTCCTGTCAGTGCCTCCCGCACAAAGATTCACTCATGAACACAATGAATAGACATCTGATATTCTATATCTGAACCAAGCATCATCCTAACCACCCCTAGAACCCATTGAACCACTTCCCTGCCACCACTATGGTCCATATTTGCTGAATGCTCTTCTGTCTTATTCTTCTGATGTGAGGCATAGTCCAAGAGCCTACAATGACCATCTTTAGTATGTCAACCTAAACTTAGCAAGAGAGAGAAAACAACTTTCCAAGTCAGTGAGTTTATACAAGAATAGCAGGCAAATGCAAGCAGAAACAGACATGCTTTAGTTGGAACAGAGATGTGTTCAAGGGTATTGGGGCATAAGGGAAGCTTTCAAAGATAGGAAAGCATAAGTCTGTAGATGCTTTCTTTGAAGCCAGGGCTGCTAGTTAGGCCGTTTTGCAGAGGTTGGCATTGGCTCACTGAATGATATCGCTACCGTTAGTCAAATATCCTCCTGCAAGTGGTTTTCCTGGAATATCCTGTGTTTGAGGAACTCCCAGTGTCTTTCTATGGTGTTCAATCTCAAGAGCAAGAGAAGGATGTCAGAAGGCTGTGAAAAACTTGGAGAGCTGTGAACAAATGAAACATGCTTAATTCACATCAGGTGAAGAGACTTACCTCTAGCTTGGGAGTATATTGATACAAGATTACATAAAAGTGGAGGTTGCCAGGAATGATTCGTGGTTCCACAGTGTATTACATCATGGGTCACATAGGCTGTTAACTCAGATCCCTGGATATGCAGTATTTGCATTCTTCAGCTAATCCTAGATAGATATATATCAGTGCAATGTTTCTACACCTTCCCATGGACCGGTCTATACCCTTGACCTCTTTCACTTTCCCATCACACGGAGAGCTGTGTCAGGTCCCCTTCTTCAAAGCCTCTGGCTCCCCTTTGTTGGATTTAACCTTAGTGGTCCCATTTTAATACTGACAACTTTTACCAGTGTAAATTTAATCCTCCTCCTGTTCTCAAGACCTTACAGTGTGATTCTCGTGAGGTAAGATCCGGATCCTTAGAGGTAACATCCAAAGAAAACGTCAAAGACACATCAGGAGCAAATTTCTACTCTCCTCTGTTGTTATCTACTGTGCTCACTTGCCGAGATGCCGAAAGGACCCCAGAAGAGATAATTATTTGAGGACAGATGGAAATTTTCCATTAATGACAATGCTGAGATTTGTATTCTAAAGAAATCATATTCTCATCATTTTCAGGAGAAGTAATATTCCAGGAGATTCCAGATGAATGAAAGATAAAGACAAGAGAGAATACAGAAACAGCACACACTCATGCAGTAAGCCCAGGGCTCAAGAGCAATGTGAAAGGCTGAGGGCCTGACAAACTGGTAACAAAGAACAAGAAAATGAATCTGGAACTGGGAGGGAAAGAGCCACAAGCACCTGGAAGACCAAGGGTGACAATCAGCAGTTTCCCCATCCTCCCTTCTTCCCACAGCAAAGGGGGCAAAACACACCCTGTGGCTCAGTTGAGCAAACACTGTCTTTGTAAAGCCACAGGTGACTGCAATGAGATAAATCTCTGCAAGGTTGGTTGTTGGAATTCAGATGGGTCTTGGTGTGGAGCAATGGTTCTCAGTCTGTGGGTCATGACCTCTTTGAGGGTGTCAAGTGATCCTTTCACAGGGGTTGTGCAAGGCCATCAGAAAACACAGGTATTTACATTATGATTCACAACAAAGATTACAGTTATGAAATAGCAACAGAAATAATTTTATAGTTGTGACCACAGCATGAGGAACTGTATTAAAGGGTCACAGCATTAGGAAGATGGAGAACCACTTGGTGTAATGGGAGGGGTGGTGATCTCTCTTAATCGTGAATGGTCCTTGGACTCTCATCTTAATTACAAAACACCTGGGTCATGTTACTGGCCCTTGTGGTACATCCCGCTGCCCAGTTCTTCCTTTTAGGATCCACCTCTGTGTATAGTTGAGTCAGTCACACACACACAGAGACACACACACACACACACACACACACACACACACACACAGGCTGTATTAGGATCGAACCTGGGGCCTCACATATGCTAGACAAGCGCTTTACCATTGAGACACAGCCACAGCCCTAGGTTAAATTATCTAACTGCCATTTTCTCATGGACTTGTGCCAGCCCGGGAAACTAGCATCACAATATATGTTTGAAACACTGCTAAGTCCCTCTTTCTGACCTCATACTTGCTGTTTAAATGTTATACTTAAGCTCAAGGAGCAACCCAGTTCTAGAATGCCAATAAATATAGATTCTTGTAGCACCACATTAAACATGGCACACTGTAATTTTGAGAAGGCTTTTCTGTGCAGTCTCGGTGATTTAACATGGTGCCTCTCAATCATTAATGAGCATAGAAATCACCTGGGGACCTTGTTAAAATTTGGCTTCTGATTCGCTTCCTCTGTAGTGCTAACTCGATCCGTGTGAAGCTGTTGCTGCCGGGCTGTGACCACACTTTGAGGATGGAGGATTTGGAGAACAATGAGGTGAAGGCTGAGAGCAGTCGCATGCAGACAGAACCAGAGGCGTGGTAATAATTCTCTAACAAATCGAATTGGGAAGACACTTTATGATCATGAATAAGTCTGTACTGGATATTATTAAGATCACCCCCACAAGTCAGCTACAAAGGAATGGATCTTCTTCACCCTCCGGTCAATTTAGGCTGTTGAAAATGAAAAACCCAAAAACAAATTTGAGTATATCAAATTAACCAGTGTCTTCCTGAAGTTACATGAATTATCACCACTCCAAAGCAAGGCTTTTGTTGTGTACCCACCAAAGTAACAGGTGGAAGTGGTGCTTGGATTTAGACTTTATTTCTTCCAGATATTTACTGCAGAGGGGCAGTGATCAGGGTAAAAACAGAGAATATTCTTATAGAGGCTATACTGAAAACCAAGTTTATTCATCTGTGCGGATGCTGTAGAATTAGGTGTCGCTCTAGAAAATGAACACAACTAGAGATTGGCATCCTAAGCAAAAATGAGCCAGATTGAGAAAGACAACCATAAGATGTTTTCTTTCATTTGTTGATGCCAGATTGTGTATGAACATACAGAGACATATGTAAATATACATATATGAGGGCAGAAGGGAGAAAAACGAGGAAGCTGGTGGCACAGAGAGAAGGCAATGGCGCCAGGTTGAAGACAGTCTCAGTTTCCTTTATGAAATCCAGCATTCTGTACAACAAATATACAGTGATAAAAAATAAATGGGAAAAAAGAAGGGACTTGAAAAGACGTTCTCTCACACCACCCATTGCCTTACTAGTGGAGAGATGCATCTATTCTGATGTCTTTAATGTTTCCTATTTAGCCTCGGAGCTAACCACTGGAAATCCAACCCAGGGCTTGAACTGTGAACTCAAAACTTGTAGTTCCCTCTTTGTCTTTGACACATCAAGACCTTCCAACTTAACAATTACTTTCTGACCATCGTTTTATGGCCCTAAATTTTTACAAAAATTATACTGCCCAGCTTCTCACAGAGATTTGACACAGCAAATGGTTGAACAGTAAAGGGCTGACCTGTGTCCTCTTACAGCAGCTGCGGACAGTATGGCCATCTTGTCAGAATAGACCTAAGGACACTGAGCCAGAGACAAGCAAAATGTGTTTGGGAAGATGCATGCTTGGTTTCATGACATCTGGGATTACACATGTTCCTAAGAAGCAGGCACAGATTGGCGTTTTGAGATCAATAACCCCTTTTGGAGAGCATCCCCCCAAAGTCACTAGTAGAATCTATAAAGGCACTCAAAACCAAAGGGAGTGTTCCAGCATCAATGACTGTGTCACCCAAATAATACAAATAAGCAAATTATACGGTTAAGGTTGCTTCCCCCCCCCCCCCCAGAAACAAACTGCTCAGATTTGTGTCTTCAGATACATGTGGCTCGATCCAGTGTCCAACTGTGTGGCAAACTGGGAGATGACATAACTCGCTTTGGGCTGAGTTTACTGTATTTGGAGTTTAAAATAAAACTCCCAATTGCTTTGCTCTTCCACATTATTATCAAGTATCCTGAAGAATATTTTAATCTAATCGCTGGAAAGCCCTAGTTTGCGAATCCAATTCTTCCTATAGAAAAGTCTAGGCCTAGAAGGCAAGAACAGATGAAAATGTTTTAAAATGACCCTTAAGAAGCTAATGGCCTAATCGGGGAAAGACACCAACATGTCACCCCTTAAAAGGATCAGAGACGCTGTTCTTGAGGCTATGAAATGAGCTCGCCTCAAGTTCCCATAACAAAATGCCACATAGCCAACTGGTGGCCACCAGACTGTAACTCCAGATTCCCCAATTCCGTTCCTGACTTCTTCCACCTTACAGTCTGTCTGACCTTGCACAGCTTACTTAATTTACTTGTTCCTCTTGTCCCTACATCAAATCACGTAAATGTAGTACCCAGGGCTGACGTGAGTATTCAGTGACTTAAGGGACGTTGTCACCCCGTGCTCCCCATTGTCCCCCTCACACCAACTGCACTGTGCAAACTTGGTGTGTTTGCACCCACTAAAACTGGCCTCAGCCCAGTGGGCTCAATCTATTACTGGAAACCTTGGCAGAGGACTTCATGCTCCGAGAAGGGTTGATTTACAGTGGGGGCGGGGGGTGTAAGGGAGAAATATTAAAATAAAGTGCAATCATGTTTCTATTTAAAAATGGTTACTGCCAGCAATATTGCAAAATAATGCTGGCCTGCAACCAGAAAGCTGCACCTGCAGAGATTCCAGCTGCAGAACATTGCAGCCCTCGCCGCGATTGCTCAACAACTCTCCTATTTAGCACCACTGGCAAAAATTTGGCAACTCTTATATACACACAAACACACATACACACATTCCTTCACACACGCTGCCAACATGCTTAGCCCGTGTTCTTAACACTGGCGTTCCCACACAGGTAGTTGGAGGGTTATTCTTCTTCTGCAACTACTCTTAGGAACTGGCTTTTCTTTACACCCTGAATTTGAAATTACACTTTTGCGTTTCTATCCGACCCTAGTGGGCCCCTCTGAAGTCTACTTGCTCCTCGAGTATTAATGTGCCTTTATCAATCCCGTTTAAGACCTGTATACGATGAGCTGATTTTGTCACCTTTTTGAAAGAGTCATTTAAAGGCCCCAGGTTTTCGATTTATTTCTCCTGCACTGGTCCCCTTTACTTAGGAAGTCCTAGTGCAGATGCTGAAAGAGTGGAGCATTTATACATATGGGAGCAGTGATAGCCAAGCATTTACAAACGCAGTATGAATAGCACAGCTCACTTGGTGTCTAGGTGGACTAACAGTATCAAATCTGAATGACTCCGCATCAAACAACAGCCTCCCCACCCCCACCCCGGCAGTAGCAGATCCCTGTCTTCCTCGCTTACAGACAAGTCACTCTATACCTCGGTTTATTCCTCCCTACAATGGGGATTTGAAAAGCCATTCCATCCAGTTCAGAGAGTGGTTGCATAAAATACCTAATGGACATATTCATGATAACCGCATATGATATCCATTCTTCACGTAAAACATCAATTCACTAGAAAACCCATGAGGGCAACTCAAAAAAGAGGTGACGTCACACTCTCCATCTGTCTTCTGTTTAAGGGTTTATCTCGGCCACTTCTGACATCACAGGCTTACCATTCCCCAAAACCACTCTCCGAGTACCCATTCATGTAGCATCGCTATGCAACTGAAAGCCCAATAAGATGGTCAGTGGCTCAGGGACATATAAAGAACACAGATATTAGCTATATCCTGAAGGCCAAGGCCAATGGGGAGGCTGGGAATAAAGCCAGGAACTAAAGAAGAAAGTCAAGGAAGCTTTATTATGTGGGAATTAAAGTTGGAGTTTATTAAGAAAGGTTTTAACATAGGTTTTGCATTCACTAATGTCGAGGAGGAAGAAAACAAATATGTAAGAGGCAGACAGGGACACACCCACTGGGGTGGACACCGATTCTCCAGAAAGTAGTGAGAGAGAACCTTTAAAAGATAAAGCAGAAGCCACTGACAGAAAGATGGAGACCAACTGTGGCCTCTCTGATGCCTCGCTTCTTCCTTTGAAACTGTGCTGACAAGTAAGATCCATCTTTTTAAATACCTGGGGTTTTTCCATGTTGATACTAGAAGGGCCCGACCATGGAAACACATGATTATTATAATAAAACACCTTGAAGGGCAATGGCCAACAAGCATGAGGGATGATACCTAAGGCCTCTGAGAATCAGGGAAGGTCTCTATGCTGTAACTCTCAGAACACACTGTCTCCTAGAAAACAGTTCCACTTGTCTCCTCCAATAAGCTGCATACACACACACACACACACACACACACACACACACACACACACACAGTATAACTATATACAGGTGTCCGCACACTACACAAACAATGTATGATTACACATACACACACAATATATAACTATAAGCATGTGTACACACACTACACACAAATATACACACAATGTATAACTATATACAGATGTCCACACACTACACACACACACACACACACACATACAATGTATAACTATATACAGGTATCCACACACTACATGCACACACACAGTATATAATTATACCCACAGTGTATAATTACGCACACACACACTACATTTTTTCATGGAAAATTTTGTATACCTTTATTTCTCTCCAACACAATGTAATGCACCCAGCCCAGCTCCCTCACAATTTCGAGACTTCCATTTTGATTGTTATTAGTAATACACTTTGAGTCCACTCAGTGCTGACCATGTGCACTTGGGTGTGGGTCTATCCGCTGGGACACCTGTCTGCATCTGTGTCCCCAATGAGCGTGAGACTTAACAACCCTTCAGTCTTCTTACGGCCCCACCACTATTCGTGTTGGTGGGTTTTTTGTTTGTTTGTTTTTGACTGGCTTTTATTGGCTCAGAATTGTGCCAACCTTCTACTGATAACCATGGCTGCTGGGAGATGCCAGGTGTGACAGCCATGTCTCATCTCTCCTCCTCATGTACCAGCTCTTACGTTCTTTCTGCCCACTCTTCCTCGACTTGGGTAGAAGAGGTTCTGTGCTCCACGAAGAACTCCCTGACCTGCCTCAGGAAACACACAGTTTGATTCCAATGCTGATTCTGTTAAGTTGATTGTTTGTTTATTTTAAATCTGATTTTTGACCAGCTCAGAAGAGGATTCCAGAGAGCCACCCTTCTTTCAACAGTTTTCCTAGAAGTCAGAGATGAGCCTCCTACCACCAGAAGAGCACGTGACTTTTCAGACCTGTAGAATCTAAACCTCTGTTCCATTTCACATGATTGCATGATCAACTGAGAAGTCCTCAGAGTGAGGATCTCTCACTCCATGAAGGTTTCTTCCATCAGCCTGGTCAATCATAGGCTCTACCCTGAAGATGACGTAGATGAAGCTTCTACTCTGGATTCTAGCATCTAACAAGTTGTACACCAGCAGAGGGAGAATCCTGTAGCATGAAACAAGAGAAGCTATCCCCTAAGACCATTGAGACCTCACATAGCCAAGGATAGTCTCAAACTTGCTACTTAGCTGGGGATGACCTTAAACTTCTGATCCCCCTGCACTGACCCCTTGAGTACTCTCTGATCACAGGGTTGCACCACCACCCCTCTCCTACATGGTGCCAGAGCTAAACTCTTGCATACCAGGCATGCACTCTAACAGCAGTCTCCCCCCCCCCCCCCACACTTCTTTTCCAGCGTGTCTAGGAATTTGTAGAGCTCCACTTGCATTGCTGAGCATCCTTTCTGTCTGCAGCCTACAACAGTTTGGAAGGAAGACCCTGTGCACAGTCTTTCCAATTTTGCTTAAATCTCCATGGCTCCACTTACTCCAGAGCACAATTATCTAACTAATTTCTAACACACGGGATTGGGCTAATCATTCATTAGCATTCTAATGTGTCCTGAAACTCTGAAATGGAAGACATTTGAGCATCTTCATGATCTTCAGGTCAGTTTGTATGTTTCTAATCTCCATAGATGCAAGTGGGGCCAAACGCACACCTTTGCATATGGCAGGACCACGTATGTGTGCGTGTTCGGATGTGGGGGGGCGAGGGGACAGTTGCATGGGGGGTGCGAATAAAAACCTCTGATGGAAGAGCAGAGACTGCAGTTTGCTGTTCTATATGCAGCCGTTTTGCTTTGCAAATCAGTAAGCTGGGTGACTTATTTCATAAAGGAATTCATCAGAAACTCATTAGTAAGGCTGTTGGCTTGACCCTGATTAATAATCTGTACCTAGGCATTGTCAGCAGAACTTAATGTGTTGGAAATGACAAGAGAATCATACGAAAAAGCCTTGAAGTTTGCCTCTGATTTCCCCCACTAGCATTTGATTCTTCTGGAAAGATGTGAGCCTTCTATGTGCACAGCCTACTAACACAAAACCGAGAGCCCAGGGAGTAAAATCCTGACAGTTCTTATTAAGGTAAAAATGAGGTTACAGAATTCATTTTCAAAGTTTCTTCTCACTTTTTTTTCCCCTCAAATTAAATTGGTACTACCAAATTTAATGACAGGACTACCCTGCTGAGTACAGAGCCCAGAAAGCATCCTCTCCTTGCTCGGTGGATCCTCTGCTGTCCTAATGTCTTTTGTAATGTGACTAATCACTGCCATCAGCATATACACCCTCCTCTCCTCTGTCCTAATTGAAAGGCAATCAGAGGAGCAGCTATTCTGAACCTGCATAATCACTCCGGGTTTCTTTGTTACATCCCACAGTGTGAAGATGGCTTCCAACTCAGCATGTCACCAAAAACACAAACAAATGCTCTCACAGCCCTTGCCATCAATCTCTCCCCATTGTTGCCATCCGAGGCCTGTATTTTCCCCTATGGCCACCGTTAATCCTCTCAGGAATCTAAGTGCCCTGATCTTTGAGCTTGGGCCTTTGATGGCTGCTCCCCACTGTCTTTCTGCCAATCGCATCTTAGAAAGAGACAGAAATACACACAGCAAAGGATAGAAGGCCAGGGAATGTTTCAGACTTTCCAACACACTGGTTTCCTTCAGAGAAAAATAATAATAATCTCATTAAAATCCAGTTGAGTCTGACATTTTCCCTTTTCCCTTTTCAATCTTTTTATAGTTTGGAATCATTAACTATCAGCATGAAGCTAAAAGGTAGATCCAGCCATCTATGAGACGCTGACACATTTGACAATAATACTTTTGAGGAGCCTGTCACGCCCTCTCCCCAAACAAGTCTCATTAAAGCTCACCTGCTCTGACTGTCTGTATCTTCTGCTTCTTTTCTCCTGGCTTCTCTCTAATTAGCTTAGGTTGGTTTTTCGTTTTTTTTTTTTTTTGTTTTTGTTTTTTCCTTTCAGGCTCCCTTGTTCCACAGTTTGAATTTAAAAGAAACAAAAGGAAGTAGATGTCATTTCCATGAACCCCAAGGCCGAGTTAATCAGCAGAATTAGTGACGCTATTACCCATTAGACTGGGGGCCTTGCTTCTCTTCTTGCTCTGACAACTGTGAACTTTTGCTCTTTCTGAGCAAAATCTGAAGTTCAGCCTATTTGTACTGCATTTCGGGTTTGGCTCCCGGGTGTGAATCAGTAGGTGAGGTGAGTAGCCGCCCCTGCTGGCAGTGTCCATCCTGAGAATGTATCATGCTGCTAAATGAGGAGAGATGAAAGCAAGTCCCAGGCAAGCCTGAGGAAGAACCCCAAACCTGGGTGACTCCCCAACATCAATGGTTCCTTACTTCAGAAGCATCAGACCCACAGACAACAAAAACACCTCTCTGGTTTTGCAGAAGCATGCTGTGGAAATAAAAATCATATGGAAGCTCATGGCGGCTGAAAGTAGATTTGACAAAAAATTGAACTCAATCGTGACTATGGGCTGAATAGCATTTGAAAATGTATTTTCGGTGTGTGACAGTGTAAGATTCTAGTACCATAGTTGCTCCTTCTTGAGCAAAGTTACAGGAATATTGTTCTTTCACTCCCAAGGTCAATACCAACAAGATCACTGGAGCATTTAAAACATATCTAAAATGTTTCTTTTAGAGGGATTTGCCTGGATCCCAGCAGCAGATTAGTAGGGCTTTCAACCTTTCATAATTCAGCCACATAGCATCACCAACAAAAATTCCCTGCTTAATTTTTAATGGTGTAGCTATCGATGTAAAGAAAAGGGACGATGAATACAATGTTTTTTCTGGTCTCTGAAGTAGACTTACAAAGAATATAAATACCACGGCAATGCAGAGAAAAAATGTTTTGATCTCACTTGGTAGCTGACCTGTGATCCAAAAGAATATAATTTTAAAAAAAAAAACATATTTAAAGAAAAATAAATAAATAAATAAAACTTTCTAGGTGAAAAAACCTTGTCTTATTTGGATAAGAGATATTCCTGAGTAAAAAAAAAAAATAATGCATATGATAATTACTTCCAGCATTTTCTAGTTTTAACTCACAATTTATTTTACACCATATACCTGAAATATTACTGACAAGAATGGTCAACCTAACATTGACGTCATTCATTGGCACATGTGTTCACACAGACAGCACTAGTCGAATGTGACCTGCAAACGGGGACTCGTTTGGAAGAGGAAGTGAATAAGTGGGAGGGAGACAAGACATGACTAATGGAGAGTAAATAAGATAGGATTACAATACATTATATACGTGCAGGCCATAGATGAAAATGTCCTAACAAAGCCCAGTGTTGTGTAGTTTATGTTCTTTAAAAGGACGGGCTGGAAAGAGGGAGAGAATGAGCAGGAGAGGAAGATGACAGAGAAGATGGACACCGGTACGAAAATACCATGTCTAAGTGAATTTTTGTTATGTTTTATTTTATTTCATGTGTCTGTATGTGTACATGTGTGCCATGGCATACATAGAGAACAACTTTTAGAAATCAGTTCTTCCCTTCTACCATGTGGATCCTAGAGATCAAATTCAGGAGGACAGGTGTGGTGGTCCTGACTCCTGGACCATCTCTCTGGCTCACTTACGAAGGTTTTGATAGCAAACAGGAGAATACACTCAACTCTGACAGTAGATTATCGTCACCGGGATACTTAGAAAATATTACTGTTCAGGTTCTTCTCCAGTGATTCCAGTTGCACTGGTCCTAGTCCTGGGTACTGCTAGTCACACATGGAGCCAGAGGGGGAACACCCGCCTCAAAGAGGAGAGCGGGGATTCTCCATAAAGACTTTCAGGCACAAGTGAAGAGGCAGCGCCTAGTGAATATCCCATCCCGGTGCTTATGAGAGAGGTGGCTTCCAAGGTAATTCCCAACAGAGAAACCACAAAGTTTCTAGTGAATTTGGATTTGAAACCTAAATTCTACAACTAGGAAATAGGGTTACATATTTATCATTAAAAATGTCTTATTATATTTTATTTGTGTGTGTGAGAGAGAGCTCATACAGCACAAGTGTGAAGTTCAAAGGACAGCTTACAGCAGTGAGTTCTCTTCTACAATGTGGGACCCAGTAATCAAATTTAGACCATCCTTCTTGGCAGCAAGCACTTTTGCCTGCCCTAAAATTCTCATCTTTAGTGTTGGTTTCGTGCTGGGATCAATTGGAATGTTTTGTAAAAAATAAATTTTCTGGTGAAACTTGGGGCCAAAATGTCATTATCTTTATAAAATAAGAGGTTGTATTTTATCAACTTTTCAAGTGATGTTTAGGACTTGGCTGAGTAATAGTGGCTAGGTGTTCATAGACAAAAGCAAGAAAACGTCAAAAATATACAGAAATATGTACTTCCATCTGTAAAGACTGCCTGTGCTATGTCCAAAGGCCTTTGGATTCTGACATGTCTATATTTGAATTCAAGGTTTATCACTACCTTGTGTGACCATAGGCAAGTTACTCAAAGCCTCCGAACACCTGAGAAAGTAAGGATGAAACATTGTATCTTTAATGGGGCTCCTGTGACCTGCCTAAAAATTAGAGAAACAATGGAAGGGCACTTCTGTAGGTATCCACCTCTCTTCCTTCTCTCTCCCTGCTTCCCACTATGAAAATGCAAGTGTAATACGAAGAGAGGCTGATCTCTGATAATACATATTATATTATACCATGTCAAGATCTTAAGGATCATTTCACTTAAATCTAAATAATTTCCAATAGCCAGAGGGGAAGAATTTCAATGCAAAAGTGCTCTGGGTTTCAAAAATATCACTTCACTGACTTTCTAAAATACGTTGCTCGACTCCCAGCTTGACGATGTTTCGTTGATTTTTGTAAATGGCTTGGAAGCAACTCGGAAACTAAATATGACTCATGACAGATTCGTAAAGGAAGAAGTTCAGACTCCATTGGGAACTGCAGGTACTGATCAGAATATGCAGTTTATGTTGATGAAAACAACAAAAGATTCAGCAAAACCAGTCCCTCTACCTTTCCATTCTCCACGTGGTTTCTTCCTCTCAAATATGATGACTTAGCTTCTGTTTTCTTATTTATCACTAATTTTGTAATTCAACAGCCCTGCAGAACATGGATCTACCATATGACTAGTGGTTCTTTTACCTCTGGTACATATTCTATATCCTACTCTAGAGATACCTACTCAGCTGTATTCATTGCCAACCTATTTATAATAGACACTAAACACTGGCTAGATGATCTAGACATTCAGAGCATGAGGCCCGTAACCTGTTTTCACAAGAAATACTATATCTTCAGAACCTTGCTTCTCCAGAGAGGAAAAGCACAGGGCTGAAATGTCCATGTTATAAAGAGGTTTTTACCCAGGGTTTCCAGGTGCCTGGATTCCCCTCTTCCAGGCTCATGCACACTCTTGAGTTGACTGGGGTACACAGGTTGTGTCCCATTCTATCTACGTAGGTTTCATTGAACCTACAGCAAATATCTCAGGAAGAAAATGTGGTAACAGTAACATGGGCCAAAGTAACAAGGTACTTGAAAGGATGTAAATTATACCAAAAAAGAAATGAAGTATATCGTGTAACAAATTCCATTATACGCAGAAAGAATTAAGACAGAAAAACCAGGGACCTAAAAGTTATCATATTTGTTATAATACATAAGATAAAGAAGAATCTTAGCAAGGCAACAAGTGAACAAGAAAATGTTGAGGAAAAACTACTTATTAATATTAATTAAAAAATATTAAAGAACAGATAGATTATGAAATAAGTCATTGAACTGAGATAAGCTCGGGGTGTGAGTAATCTAAAGCAAAGAAAGATGTACAATGAGTAAAGAAATAATCACAGGTAAGAACTATAACATCCAACATACAAGACTGGGCATCACAGAAGAAAGCATTGGTGAACCTGGGTCCACAGAGAGAGAAATGACCCAGAGTGGAACAACGGAACAAAAAGATAGAAAAGCTCATGAGAACGTGACAATTGAGACACACTCAGTCACGCCAATGCATGCTTGAGTGGAGTCCCTAAAGAACGGGAGAGAAAGAGAGGCGAGAATCAAAAGAACAAGCTCCAAATTTGAGAGAACTAGAAAATCACAGTTTTAAGAATCTCCACAAACTCCAAGCACAAGGAAAGGAGGCCAACACTGCAGCCCACTGAAAGCTAACTGTTTTAAAAGAATGCAAAACTGTAAAGACATGCAAGAGCAGAAAGGGAGAAGACTAACAGCAGACTTACCAAAAGCAGTGCTTTCCAGAGCACAGTGCCCTCCAGAACACAGTGGCATGACTTTAGGAAACTGAGGGGAAACACCTGCCAAGCTCTGTCCATCCAGAGAAGGGCTCTGAAAGTAAAGGGAAAAAAATAAAGATATCCCACCATACAAAACCTGGCAGAACAAACCGTTGCCCCGCCCACCAGCATCGTAAGGAGTGTGAGGTCTCTCAGGTAAGGAAAAAACAATACATAAGGAAATTCGGCCAGAGCAAGCATTAGGAACATCAGAAACAGTAGCCATGTGATTTCATTTCACATACTGAAAGGCCAAGCAAGGGCAGGGAAGAGAGGCAAGTGGTTGCACGAATCTGGTGGGCTGGGTCTTTTATGCTGCTGCTTATATGGGAATAAAATGTCCTGAGAAAATTAACAAGCAAAAGAAAGACTTACATTACCTCATTTCAAGAAAGTATGGGGTGGTATAAAAAATGCAGACAATGAGACAGAGGAGATGCACAATGCAGCCCCCTCATAGGTCACCAGTTGAGTTTTGACATGATACAAGGTTAGTGGATGGGGAAGGATTATTCTTTCAGTAACTGGTGCCATAGTTAATTAGACAGCTGTGTTTATAAAAAAAATGAACTTGTCTTTGTAACACACCCTATAATCCCAGCACTCTAGAGATTCAAATATGTATGTGCATTTGTGTGCAGGTGGGTGACTGTGTATACACAAGTGCATGGGTTGTGTTTATGTGCACACACAAGTGCACACACATGCATCTAGAGACAGAAGTCAAAGTCACTTCCCACCTTACTTTTTTAATGTAGAGTCACTTTAGCCACTACCTTTGACCTGCTGGCCAGGAAAGCATAGGGCTCCCCAGTCTTTGTCCCCAATGGTGGTATTAGAGCTATGCACAAAACAGCCAGTTTTTCGCCTGGGTACTGGGGATCCAAACTCCAGTCTACACCTTGTGCAGCCAACACTTTACCTCCTGAATATCTCCCCAGCCCTAGGCGTCTATTTATTTAGTAAGACCCTATAGCATCAACAGCATGAAAATAGAGTTTAGGAAAGAAATGAACTAATAAGTCTTTAAGAACAAAATTTTGCTTGTCAAAGACTAGTACAATAAAGGTGTCGTGGCCCACCATGCACGGAATGGGGGCTATAAAGCCAGTGAAGAACTTGACCCTAGAGCATATACTGTCACACAGCTAAGTACCAAGTAGACCGGAAACCTAAGAAAAATGTTGCAAAATATTTGATAAATGCCTTGCTAAAGACGGTATAAGATAGCAAAAAAAAAATTTTTTTAAGTCTAGGACAGATAGTACTTAGCATGATTATTCATTAGAGACAGGCAAACTATGGCCACGTGGGGTACCAGTCTGTACTCAGGAGAGGGACCAAAGCTTCATGATCTGAGCATATCACAATCAGGAATAATTTTGTCATTAACAACTAGGGAACGTTAAACAAAACAACTGATAAATTTGGCACAAAAAATTAAACACTTCTTCACAGTGGAGAAGTAAAAACATTACAAAACAATAAAAAAATGAAGTTTTAAAGTGTCTATGAGAAATAAAAAAAAAAAACATTGGGTTGCTTCATCTTGATAGACAAAGAATTCCTACAAACTATTTTAGCTCAAAAGGGAAAAGGCCAGAGAGAAAAAATGGTCACAACATTATGAAAATACCTCCCTCCTCCTGTGTTACCAAGGAAAGAAAAAGCAACTGCATCGTATTCATGAGTTGGCAAAATTCTGAGAATCCTATACCACCACTAAAGGTTATAACTGAATTAAAATGCAAGTAAGTGAGTGAGTGTTGTTTTGAATGGAACTGTATAAAATATGAACCCCTTAAATTAATTTCTATCTTGAACACTATTAAAACATTGTAGACATTTATTCAAATGCTCACTCAGAATTCTTAATATTATTTTAATTCAGCATGATGGAGTGTGAAAATAATTCCATTACTCTTCAGTCTAGTGAGTAGCAAGTTGGTCATTTGGTGAAAAAAAAAAAAAAAAACAGTCCCAGTTTTTAGAAGAATATGCTACTAATTTGGGCACAACCGATAGCCCTGGGACACTTTCTTTATTTAAAGAGTGAAATTAAACCACAAAATT
Organism: Micromys minutus; assembly: GCF_963924665.1. Lineage (NCBI taxonomy): Eukaryota > Metazoa > Chordata > Mammalia > Rodentia > Muridae > Micromys > Micromys minutus. Next base: position 106,114,219 of record NC_137969.1, read on the forward strand.
ACCAACTGAAATCTGAACGAGGCTGTTTATTTTAAATAATTACACGCTGGGGAAATCATTAGATATACTTTTTTTTTTTAAAGAAAGAAAACTCCAAGAAACAAAACAAAAGCACAGAAAAATGCCACATTTAATCACAATAATAACAATCAATGTAAGTAAAACGAGGCAAACGGAGTGTAATTGAAGTAAAAACTGGGAAACTACATTTGTAAGGCATGTGTCGGAGAACTGCCAGTCTTCATACCTGAAAAGCTCAAACACATTATTGGGGATTGCAAAAGGATAATATAATTAGAACAGATAATTACCCCCCAAAGAAGAGTTTTAAGTGGCCGGCAATCATTAGAAAATGTTCTTTCTGACTTATGACCAAAAAATGGTAAATGTAAGGAAGGACAGACGGATAGATTGGCAAAGGGGAAAACTATCAAAAGCTATAAGAAGGAAGGAATGACCGGCATTTTAGTTCATCCGCTCGGACAGAGATCATTTTTGAAGGAAGACAGGAATGACCGGGAGAAAACATAGAGGAATGAAAAAGAGAGAAAAGGAAGAAAAGGGAATAGAAATCAGCATTTTTTCCCCGAAAACATTATTTAAGAAAGAAGTGGACTAAAAATAAAACAGCAACAAATAATAACATTTGTTACATATGAATATTTAAAAGAGTAATATTTAGAAGCAGTAAATGAAAACATTGAAGCAATGTTAATGTTATCAGTGTGGGTTTCAAATCCCACCAGCATCTAGGCAAAATATTAGTTGTAACATGCAAAAAAATGGTCAGAAACATCTCTCCACTGAGAAAAGTTTCACCAGCATCCAAGAAAAGACCACTAGCTGCTCTTCCAGAGGACCCAGATTTGATTCCCAGCTCCTACACAGTGACTCAAACATCTGTAACTTTATGGGCATCTCAGGCACATAGCATACACACCTACATGCAGCCAAAACACCCAAACACATGGAATAAAAAAATAATAATAATTTCTAAGAAATGGGCAGAAGACAGCAAGGCAATAAGTCTCATCATAAGTAGGTGAAATTAAAAACCATAAGATTCTTAAGGTAGGGTAAAAGTAGAAAATTAAAAATTAAAAATTGTAGCACAGGACAGTTAAAGGGGCAGTCCAAAGCATGGTTTCAATAAATCTGTGTTCACAGCCGGTATTCATTCATTCATCCTTTTGGTCCAAATCCAGTCAGATATTATCTCCAGGTGCAGTATTTGGCACTGTGGTAAACATTAAAATTAAATGTGTATTGGTGTCTTAATCCTATCAGAGCTGTGTTCCAACTCTGACCCTGGTCTGTGTCTATCAGGAAGTGCCAAGCCATACTGAATTGTGATCTCCCCAAGATTTCATAAATGTCATCAAAGAGATGGAAGAGGCCATCTACCTATCTTACATATCTTGCCATAAGCATACTCTAAATATTAAAAAAAATAGTTTAAGTTTCAGGTGGGTTTAACCAGTATGGTAGGAAACAACTAACCTATACGATATCCAACTTCACCGACACTCCATGCTAATACACTTCAGATGGCTAACATTTTGACCCAACCATCTCAGTCAGAAATGTTCACACTAAGAAAGTCTTGCATATGTATAAATACTTATACTAACAAATTTTAGCACAATAGTATTCTATGTATAGAAACTAAGAAGAGTAAAGACATACTAAATAATAATAGTAGTGGACCACAGGTAAGTATATTTATATTCAGGCATTGAATGAGGAAGTGAAAACCCCAATGTATTAGTCAGGGTTCTCCAGAGTCACAGAACTTATGGCATATAAGTTCTCTATATAGTAAGGTATTTGTTGATGACTTATAGTCTGTAGTCTCAACTCTCCAACAATGGTCAGCAGCAGCTGTGAATGGAAGTCCAAGGATCTAGCAGTTGCTCAGTCCCACAAGGCAGGCAGGCAAGGAAGAGAGAATCTTCCTTCTTCCAATGTCTTTATGTAGGTCTCCAGAAGAAGGTGTGTCCCACATTATAGGTGTGTCCCACTACACCTGGATATGGGACTTGCTTTGTGCCAGATGACCTTGAACTCAGAGATCTCCTTGCCTTGGTGTCCTGGGATTCATAACCACTATGCCTCAAATTCTCCATGCCAAGATCCAGGTCAGAAACTTGTATCTCCCAGACTCAAGATTAGGATCACAGGTGAGCCTTCCAATTCTGGGTTGTAGTTCATTCCAGGTATAGTTAAATTGACAACCAGGAATAGCCACTACACCAGGTAACTCTTTTTTAAAAAAAAGTAATATTTAGGGTGAATCAGTGTAATGATAGTAGCATCCTCAAGAGGAGTAGGTCCAGGTTCTCTGGATACACTTGCAAGTGTTAGTGGCAATTTATGGCAATGACTTTCTGGAAATGGGTTTTATAAGCTTTCTGAAGCACTGCCACCAGGCTTCAGGTGGTTCTGTAGTTAAGAAGCATTTACACCTCTCTCAGAGAATGGGGGCTTAGTTCATAGCACCCACATGTTAGCTCACAGCCCAGCTATAACTACCATTCCAGGAAATTCAGTGTCCTCTTCTCAGGCACCTGCATGCACACCTTACACATAAACTCACATGGGTAACCCCCACACAAAGGGATATATAAATAATAAAACTTACAACTAAATATAAGAATCATTTGTGTTAGGCTTAGAAACGGCTTAATTGAGCACGGAATGTATAGCAGACACTGATTGGTTACCCTTCTTATCCACAGCATGTGACCACTTGAGTTTCCCTGTCTTCTTGACTACTGTGGCCTTATGCCTCCTGCACCTAGGACTTTGATACTGAAATACTCCCCTGGTCCATCTTTCCAAGCTAGTTAAATAATTATCAATCAACACTGCAGATCTCAGAGCATATTTTTTTAAATAGCTCAAAAATATGCTGGAATATAGGAAAATTCATGTGTGTTTATATTTGTGTGTCTGTGTGTGTCTATGTGCACACCCACACACATGCACACACAACTCGAGCTTGCTTCGTAATCTCATTTGTGAAGGGCACATATATAAAGCATTATGAACATTGTTCCAAAGATTTATCATCACATGACCTAGGTCATGCCACAAGCAGTGTACTTAGAAAATATTCATTCTACGGTTTGAATTGGAGAGACCATGTGATTAAAAACTGATCATAATAAAAAGTAGGATTGCATGTATCACATTATTACATGTGATTAAAAGATAGATACCTTTTTATTTCTAATACAGAAATGAGAGAAAAAAAAAAAAAAACCTTAAGACGGAATCCACACTCTGCATGATCCGAGTACAACCTTATCGTCTACCACTGTCTTCTTTTTCCTAAACCTGTTTGTCCATTTTATTGTCAACACCACTTTATTGTAATTATTATGCCTCCCAGTAAGTATTGATACAATTATTTTTTGCCCTTGTCATAAAATTCAACTTTGCTAACAGTGTTCTATCATAGCCAGAATAGCCTGTGTCAGGTAGAGTCCAACACACATCTGAGTCGAAACGGAGTTGATGGCTGAGTAGCAGGAGCCCTTTAAAAACACCTTTTCTAGAAACAGAAAGCCAAGAGCTTTCACTTCCGTAGCCATAATGATCGGTACCCTGCCACGGAGTGGTCTGCGTCTGTAAGCTCACAATTATACCGGTCAATATTGTGGGCACATTTCTTCCGCGCGATTCTTCAGCTCCAGGTTCGTCCAGAAAGCATCCTCTTGGCTGCAGATCAGTTGGCGAGTCAAATCCATTTAAAATGCCAGGAACTCGACTTCTTTACACATCTGTCCCTGTCCCCTTTCTTCTCTCCTTTTTCCTCTCTCCCTGCTCTCTTCTCCCTTCTCCTGTGTCTCCTGTCCCCCTCTCCTACCCCTCACCCTGTCTCCATTGTCTTGAGCTCCCATTCCGCAGACATACTGTAGGTTGATGTCAAAGCGATACATGATTGGACAGTAGAGAGTGAGGCAGGGACAAAGCTTTTGGAAGGAGGGGGGGGAAGCAACATGGAGGCGGGTGTAGACGTTTCTCTCGGTGCATCTCTATATGGATACAGGTTGTTATGAATATCGTATAAGGGATGGAGTTGTACAGGATGATCTGACTCATCTCGGTGGGCAAATTATATCATACCAATTAGATCAGACTATTTTAGTGTGTTCTTTGATGTGGTGACTTAATTGAGTTCAAAAGAGAGGGTAGTGGCGTAGACGCACAGAGCCCCCTAACAACCCACCAAGGGAAAGTGATTGCAAACAGCATGCTGAGGCGGTGGTGGACCACCCAGGTAAGAAGCATCCAGGGTGGGCAGAGCAGACAGCCTGGGTCAAAGGAAGCCGGGTTCTGCGCACAGCCACAGCTTCTGTGGCTGGCAGACCGCATGGCTCTGCACGAGAGCCGGGTGCAACATTTTTTTTAATATCTTAATATTTACCACATCAGAAAGATGTGAAAACTCAGGGAAGCTTCTGGCTCCCAGAAGGAAAGATTCTGAGAAAAGCAGGGTAACTACCATTCTCTCAAACAAGTGACATCACTTCCTTTCTCGAAGAGCTCTACGTAGCCTCGGCTGACCACACAGCCGTTTAGCCTGCCCTGCACATGAGCTCATTAAAACCTCTAACACACTTCAGTGATTCTCTTCCTCTCTCCTCCATCGTGTGTTCTCTTGTAAAGCAAGGGCCGTGCTTTGCCCTCCATGGCTTCCTCAGCACTAGCAGCATCCAGCACAGAGCAGTCGTACAGCAATGCATCTGGTTAATTATCAGCATTCCGTGCCACAAAACGAACGCAAGAATGTTACTTTGCCTGCTACAAGACCACCTTAAAAGGAAGCAGGAGTTCGCAAACCTCACTTATAGAGGGCATTGTCATTCTCAAGGAGAAGGGTTGGTGGCAGGAACCTGAGGCTGCCTGCTCAAATCTGGATGGGGAGAACCAGGCTATAGGCTAAATTCCAGCAGCCCACTTCCTCCACCAGCCCGACTCCAAAATCCAGAGACTCCGCACCCTCCGTGAGCAACGCCAACAGCTGGGGCCTAAGCCTTCAGACACAAGAGCCTGTGGGAGCCACTTCACGTGGAGACTGCACACTCAGTAGCTTGTTCTCTGGCTCTGAACTGTCACCCCCCCCCCAGGCGATCCCCTTCCTCTATGTGTCATCGATACCAGCAGCTTCCAGGGTGCTCTAGCCCTCATCATGCATTCTGCTAACTTTACCTCCCGTGGCATTGACTTTAAAAAGTCTGGGACTTTCAGAAGCACAACTCAGAACTAGAGAGTATCCGTTGCATTTTATACAAGGGAAACCAGTCCAGAGGGAGGTGAGTGTAGCAAGTCAGGACCCAGATCTTGAGCCTCCTGAAGTCTCTCTGGTTCTTTACTTTGCGTGGGAGTATCCCAGCACGGTGCTGAGACTGACAGCCGCAACTTTCTGCCGGATTTGAGCCTTCCATCCCAAGCCTGCTAATGGTATGCAAACAGGTGAATCCAAAAGAGGGCCCTAATTTCCCATTCATCTTCCCAGTTCTGGTTCCACATGCCACAAACGGAGAGCATTTGGTGGGGGCTGGAGAGGTGAGAAGAGAATCCACCATGTGCAGATCGGTACCGCCGCTCAGCAGGGCTGTCAGTAATGTCTTACTTAACACTGTCACTGCGTTCTCCTTCGGTTCACCTCGGCCGCTACTATAACACTCCATAAGAAATAATACCATCTGTTAAAACACACAAGGCAGGGAAACGCAGCTGCTGTCATTGCACAAAGATGGAATTAGCCAATACTGAGCAATTACTTCCCTTTTAAATTTCACAATTAAAATTTCAGTCTCGCTTTATTTGTGCCACAGAAGTCACCACAACACTGTGCCTGTTGAAGTAACAACACCACTCTCTTGATGAAAACACAGAAGAGGAGAAGTTTAGCTGCGGATGATGGCAATTGTTACCCTGTTGCCATTTTTATAAATCCGTTTTAAGTTCTTTTAGGCACTTAGCATCCCGCTTAGCGGTATTAAGGACGGATTTGCACATTGGGCGCACATCTAGGATGCCTCAGTAGCTGGTTAAAAATTACATCGTGAGGCTCAGAGTTGGTGAAATGTGGTCATTATACTGCATGCTTAACATGTGTTTCTTCCCCTTGGTAGAAAACTTAATGGAAAAGAAGGTGCCCAACTCACTAGAAGACAGGTTTCTAATTTAAACAGAGTTGAAATTCTGCCTCTCAGATTTTCTTCCATTCATCAGAGCAGAGCAGATTGCTGGCTAAACAACAGAAGGGTGGACCTATTCAGAGCATCGCGGCTGAGCTAACTCTTCAAAAAGCTGTAAGAGATCAACAATTGCCTTGGCCGTACTCCATTATGAGGGTGTCAGCAAGCTGGTGCTTCTCTCTTGGATGCATTTTTAGGAAGAAAATTGGAGTGTATATTTTCTAGAGGCCAACAACAGGCAGAGCTGACTTCTTCAGTTCTCTGATAAGCAACTTTCTTTCAAGGTAGAGCAAAATCCATGACCCTAAAGGGAGCTGAATTCTCAGCTCTTCTCCAGCTTTGACCTGTTGATGAATCATCCAGTTTGACCACAAACTAATGGTTAACACAAGTATGTGTGTTTAACTATTTGCTAATTAATCCCCCAAAAAAAGAAAGCCCAAGTATCTACCCTTGTCCTGCTCTCTTTAAGAGTACATACACAGGGAATAGGCTGAATGACTGACCATAGCCTGAAAATTTGAAACCTAAGACCCAAAATGCTTCTAAATCTAAGGAACACTTCACACCGATATGATTCCCAAAAGTGGAAAACTACACACCAATCCTCGTAAGAGTGGTCTTGGTCAAAACAGAGGCACAGTAAAGATAAAGACCATCAGATTATGTGAATAAGATGCATATGAAATACACTTATCTTTGGTCAAGTTGGGTCTTGACTAGGGTCCATGACTCCTCCAGCCTCCTGTAGTTTTTCTAAGTTCACAGTACCAGACGTGAATTCCCTCTTATTGAACAAGCCATGAGTTCAACTAGACAGTTGTTGGTTGTTCCCAGAATGCTACTATTGTATCATTGGGGTTATCTTGCTGACCCAGAGGTTGTGTTTTTGTAGGCTTTATAGTTGAGTAGAACTATTTTGCTTTTCACCCTTAGACACTTTCAGAGCAACCTTCTGAGACTAAAAGATTTTTCACTATCAAGGATTTTAGGTAATGAGTTCCTAATATATATTTACTTTTAGTGACACAGGTTATTATCTGTTTCATAAACAAAAATGGTCCTTATACTAATTAATGGATAAAACAGCTCTCAAATGACTTGGTAAAGGCACTTACAGTACCCACCATAAAAAAAAAAGTTTATTCTAAACTTGGCAGTCAACACTTATAAGCCTTAACAGAAAATCTAGGTATCGGATGCTATAGAGTTGGCACTTAATCACAAAATATTTTATATATTATTTTTCAATTCATATATAGCCTGACTTTCTAGTCAGTAACAAACCTTCCGGATAATGACCATACACTATCTTTTTTGATGCCTCACAAAATACAACAAAGTAGCACCTGTATGCCCCATCTGTCAAAGGCTAAGCACCTCAGACTCAAAGATACTTCAGTACTGAATGATTTTAAGTCTTACCCAATTATTGTACATTCCTGTTCAGGTAGAAAAGCTAACAAAAGTATTGTTACAATGTATTGTCACAAAATACACATAGAGTCTCCCTGGCTTTGTGGCCTGAAATCTTGGTGAATGCAATGGTGACTAGTGTATGCTACAGGGAGAAAGTGGGCTGCAAGACTCTTGATACCCTTGAACACAAAGGGCTCTATTTAAAAAGAAGCCACAGTCTGTAAATACAATTCGCAATCAAGGCTCCCAGGTTCACAAATAGCAATGACTCCATCCCTGATTACTAATTGAATCAGGCATAACCAGGACTAAAGTGAGCATCGACCCCGTAGAGGAGCCCTGCTTGCTGGCATTTTGCCCCAGATTTCATTCATTTGAAAGGGTTCTATCCTGTTTTAAGGACCAAATCGGGAAAGATGATGTTCTAGGCAGTACAGCAATCTTTTTAACTGAAATACTGCATGTAACTTGATAGCATGTGGTGATTATGCTCATTCCGTGCCTTGGTTATGAACCAGAGCTCTGAAATCAGTTTTCGACCCACCCTGTATCAGAGGCAGCCTCCTTTGCTGAGACAAGTCTAAAGAGACATATGCCCATGGTAGAGAGCCCATAGCTAAGAAGCTATAAAGAAGGTAGAAGTTACTGCTCTCTGTGCGATGTAAGGAGCCATCTAATAGGTCTTAGATAGGGAAACATACACACAATATGTTCAATTTCTCCTTCTCTCCCCCACTGACCCATCCCTTCCTAGCTCTTTATTTTTAAAAGTCCCTGCTCCCCTCCCCTTCTAGTTCTCTGCTGGGTCTCATACACTCACTCTTCACCCACACCAAGACTAGGGTCCTAACAAGACATTTAGCATAATTACTTTACATAATGTATGAACACTGCCAGAATTACACACTGGGGGGAAACATATACAAAAACTTTCTCCCCTTGATCCGGAGTAATAATTGGAGGGAAAGAATCTCTAAGTGCAAATGAAATGAGATAAAACCTTGCCTACTTTAGAGTTTAGGTTTTCCTCAGTTCTAAATTGCTCTTTTTTTCCAACTTAACTCTTTTTCCTAAGAATGAACATCTTACTGCAAGTTGAAACATGGAAGATAATGAATTTAACAATGGAAGGGACTCGGCACTGGCTTTAATTCTGCCTCTGTGTCCAGCTGTGGTAGGACGTGGTAAGGAAGGAATAACTTAGGTGGGCTGAAGCCTCAGAACAGCTCATGTACTCGTGAACACAGACCAGATGTTTCCATGGCAGTTAAGAGGTTTGAACGGGGGCGATCATTCAGTGTGCAGCTGGAGCACACAGCCCTGCTCGATTAAATAAGATGCTGGCTCCTTCAGATGGATCCCATCAACATGGATGAGGTCTCACAGGGCTGCAGGCTTTCTTCAGATTTTTAAAAACTTTCAAATCTAATGAATGATTCCCACCTCTTTCCAACCAACTCACTTTTCACACCGAATTTCGTGGTCTGCTGCAATGGGCCTATGACAGTTGTGTCACACGTCTGAATGGCGGTATGGCTTCTTCAGCTACATTTGGAAATCAGCATGTGATTGAGTGCTCGCCCCACACTGTCGTGTTTATAACAGAGCAGCCAGTCAACAAACTCAATGTGACGACTTTTAGAAATGTCAATGTAGGTACAGGCTGAGCAACTGGTGAGTGGGAGACCTAGGCTGCGGGGGAGCAGAGGGATCTCTGCGGAGTGCACACGGAAAGGGCACCCCCTGCCCTGACCTGCCCTGTCCTCCCCGACCCAGTGACCGGGAACAGATCTTAGGAACTTCTATTCCCACCCTGAGATGACTTCAGGACACAGAGCAGAGCCTGGCCCACCTGCCAGCCGGAAAGGTGGCTTGGAGAGGCTGAGCATCTGTGACCAGGAACAGATCTTAGGAACGTCTGTTCCCACCCGGACGCAACTTCAGTACAAAGAGCAGAGCCTGGCCCAGCTGCCACCCGGAACCTGGGCTGCCGGGGAGTAGAGAGATCTCTGCGGAGTGCACACAGAAAGTGTACCAGGGACACTAACCAGATACAAGGGAAAGGCAAGAACATATCACTGACAACAAAATGGCAAGAGGAAAGAGAAAGAGTATATCCCAAGGAAACCAAGACAATCTAGCAACACCAGAACCCAGCTCTCCGATAGTAGCAAACATCGGAATTCCAAACACTCCAGAGAAAGAAGACACAGACCTGAAATCATGCCTCAAGACGCTGATAGAGTTACTTAAACAAGAAAGGGAGGAAAAGCAAAAAGACTCAGAAGCTTTTAAAGAAGAAACAAGAAAAACACTCAAAGAACTCAAAGAACGAGATGAAAACAGAACCAAAGAAATAAAGGAATGGAAGAGGGAAATTAAAACAGAAATTGACACAATAAAGAAAGCGCTAAAAGAGATAACCCTAGAGTCAGAACACCAAAAAAAGAAAACAGGAGTCACAGAAGCAAGCATTTCCAACAGATTAAAAGAGATCGAGGAGAGAATCTCGGGGGCAGAAGACAACATTGCAAACATAGACAAAACAGCCAGAGAAGATGCAAAAAACAAAAAGCTCCTAACCCAAAATGTCCAGGAAATACAAGACACAATGAGAAGACCGAACCTAAGGATAATAGGAATAGAAGAGGGAGAAGAGTATCAACTAAGAGGCACAGTAAATATCTTCAACAAAATCATAGAAGAAAACTTCCCTACCCTCAAGAATGAGATGACCACGAGCATAAAAGAAGCCTTCAGAACTCCAAATAGGTTGGACCAGAAAAGAAATACCTCCCGACACATAATAGTAAAAACATCAAGTGCCCAAAGTAAAGAAAGAATACTAAAAGCAGTAAGGGAAAAAGGTCAGGTAACATATAAAAGCAGACCAATCAGACTCACACCCGATTTCTCAACAGAGACTATGAAAGCTAGAAGAGCCTGGACAGACATCATGCACTCCTTAAGAGAGCACAAGTGCCAGCCCAAGCTGCTTTACCCAGCAAAACTATCAATCACCATCGATGGAGAGACAAAGATATTTCAAGACAAATCAAAATTCACACAATATCTGACCACAAACCCAGCACTACAACGAATTATAGGTGGAAAACCCAATACAAGGAGGGAAAATACAGCCTAGTAAAAACAAGAAAACTCCTAAACAAGAAAACTAAAAGAAGAAAAAAACACAGACACAACTCAACCCAAAAAAGCAAAAATGGCAGGAAACAGAAACAATTATTCCTTGATATCTATTAACATAAATGGTCTCAACTCCCCAATAAAGAGACATAGACTATCAGACTGGATACATAAACAAAATCCAGCCTTTTGCTGCATACAGGAAACTCATCTCAGAGACAGAGACAGACACTATCTCAGAGTAAAAGGGTGGGAAAAAAACTTCCAAGCAAACAGCTCCAAGAAGCAAGCTGGAGTGGCTATTCTAATATCGAATAAAGTAAACTTCCAACCAAAAGTTATCAAAAAAGATAAAGAAGGACACTTTCTACTCATTACCGGGGAAATCTGTCAGGAGGAACTCTCAATCCTTAACATATATGCTCCAAATAAAAAATCACCCACATTCATAAAAGAAACTCTACTAAAGCTCAAAAAATACATTTCACCCCACACAATAATAGTGGGAGACTTTAACACCCCACTCTCACCAATGGACAGATCAGGGAAACAGAAACTGAACAAGGACACTGCAAAACTAGCAGAGACTTTGAACCAACTAGAATTAATAGATATATACAGAACATACTATCCTAAAGTAAAAGAATACACCTTCTTCTCACCACCCCATGGCACCTTCTCGAAAATTGACCACATAATTGGACACAGAACGAGCCTTCATCGATATAAGAAGATTGAAATACTCCCATGCATCCTCTCAGATCACCATGGTCTACGGCTGGTCTTTAACAACAACAAAGACAACAAAATGCCCACATACACATGGAAACTAAACAACGCTCTGTTAAAGGATAGCAGGGTCAAAGAAGAAATAAAGAAAGAAATTAAGGACTTTCTAGAATTCAACGAAAATGATAACACAACATACCCAAACCTATGGGATGCAATGAAAGCAGTATTGAGAGGAAAACTCATTGCCCTAAGTGCTTCCAAGAAGAAACTGAAGAGAGCTCACATCAGCAACCTGACAGCACAGCTAAAAGCCCTAGAACAAAAGGAAGCAGATATACCCAAAAAGAGTAGACGGCAAGAAATAATCAAAATTAGGGCTGAAATAGACCAAATAGAAACAAAAAAAACCATTGAAAAAATCAACAAAACAGAGAGTTGGTTCTTTGAGAAAATCAACAAGATTGATAAACCCCTAGCCAGACTAACTAAAGGGCAAAGAGAGAGTATCCAAATTAACAAAATCAGAAAGGAAAGTGGTGACATAACAACTGAAACTAAGGAAATTCAAGAAATCATCAGATCCTACTACAAAAACTTATACTCCACAAAATTGGAAAATCTGGAGGAAATGGACGAATTCCTAGACAGATACAAGGTCCCAAAGTTTAACCAGGACCAAGTAAACCATCTAAATAACCCTATAACACCTAAAGAAATAGAAGAAGTCATCAAAAGCCTCCCAACCAAAAAAAGCCCAGGTCCAGACGGGTTCAGTGCAGAATTTTATCAGACATTTATTGGGGATATAACACCAATATTCGCCAAACTATCCCAAAAGATAGAATCAGATGGAATATTACCCAACTCATTTTTTGAGGCTACAATAACCCTCGTACCTAAACCACACAAAGACCCTACAAGGAAAGAGAACTTCAGACCAATCTCACTTATGAACATTGATGCAAAAATACTCAACAAAATCCTTGCAAACCGAATCCAAGAACACATCAAAACCATCATTCATCATGACCAAGTAGGCTTCATCCCTGGGATGCAGGGATGGTTTAACATAAGGAAATCCATCAATGTAATCCACCATATAAACAAACTTAAAGACCAAAATCACATGGTCATCTCACTAGACGCTGAGAAAGCATTCGACAAAATCCAACACCCCTTCATGTTAAAAGTCCTGGAAAGAACAGGAATCCAAGGCCCATATTTAAACATAATAAAAGCAATATACAGCAAACCAACAGCCAACATCAAACTTAATGGCGAGAAACTTGAAGCAATCCCACTAAAATCAGGGACTCGAAAAGGCTGCCCACTCTCTCCCTACCTATTCAACATAGTACTGGAAGTCCTGGCTGGAGCAATTAGACAGCAAAAGGAGATCAAGGGGATACAAATCGGAAAGGAAGAGATAAAAACATCACCCTTTGCCGATGACATGATAGTGTACTTGAGTGACCCCAAAAATTCCACCAGAGAACTCCTACAGCTGATAAACGAGTTCAGCAAAGTGGCCGGATACAAAATTAACTCAAACAAATCAGTAGCCTTCCTATACTCAAAGGACAAACATGTGGAGAAAGAAATTAGGGAAAAGGTACCCTTCACAATCCTTACAAAAACTATGAAATACCTTGGTGTGACTCTAACTAAGGAAGTGAAGGACCTGTATGACAAGAACTTCAAACCTCTAAAGAAAGAAATTGAGGAGGATCTCAGAAAATGGAAAGATCTCCCATGCTCATGGATTGGAAAGATCAACATCTTAAAAATGGCCATCCTACCAAAAGCAATCTACAGATTCAATGCAATTCCAATCAAAATTCCAACCCAGTTCTTCATGGAATCGGAAAGATCAATGTGCAATTTCATATGGAATAACAAAAGACCTAGAATAGCGAAATCCATCCTCAACAACAAAAAAACATCTGCGGGAATCACTTTCCCTGACCTCAAGCTATATTACAAGGCAATTGTGCTGAAAACTGCATGGTACTGGTACAGAAATAGGCAAGTGGATCAATGGAATAGAATAGAAGATCCAGAAATGAGCCCTCATGTATATGGTCACCTGATTTTTGACAAAGGAGCAGTAAACATTCAATGGAAAAAGGACAGCCTATTCAACAAATGGTGCTGGTCCAACTGGCACTCAACATGCAAAAGAATGAAAATAGACCCGTTCTTATCTCCTTGTACAAAGCTCAAGTGTAAGTGGATTAAAGATCTCCACATTAAACCAGATACACTGGAACTATTAGGGGAGAAAGTAGGGAAAACCTTAGAACACATAGGCACAGGAGAAAATTTCCTGAACAAAACACCAATGGCTCAAGCTCTAAGGTCAAAGATTAACAAATGGGACTTAATGAGATTGCAAAGTTTCTGTAAGGCTAAGGACATCGTCAAGAAAACAAAACGGCAACCAACAGAATGGGAAAAGATCTTTACCAACACCACATCAGATAGAGGCCTAATATCCAAGGTATACAAGGAACTCAAAAAGCTAGACACCAGAGAATCAAATAACCCTATTAAAAATGGGGTACAGAGCTAAACAAATCATTTTCAGTTGAGGAACACCGAATGGCCGAAAAACATCTGAGGAAGTGCTGGACATCCTTAGCCATCAGGGAAATGCAAATCAAAACAACCCTAAGATTCCACCTCACACCAGTCAGATTGGCCAAGATCCAAAACTCAGATGACAGCAGATGCTGGCGAGGCTGCGGAGAAATAGGAACACTTCTCCACTGTTGGTGGGGTTGCAAGCTAATACAACCACTCTGGAAATCTGTCTGGCGATACCTCAGAAAATTGGATATAGTACTACCTGAAGACCCAGCTATTCCACTTCTGGGCATATACCCCAGAGACACTTTAATACACAACAAAGATATATGCACCACAATGTTCATATCGGCTCTATTTATAATAGCCAGAAGCTGGAAAGAACCCAGATGTCCTTCAGAAGACGAATGGATACAAAAATTGTGGTACATATACACAATGGAATACTACTCAGCCACCAAAAACAATGGCTTAACCAAATTCTTAAGAAAATGGCTGCATCTAGAGAAGATCATCCTGAGTGAGATAACCCAGTCACAAAAGAACAGACATAATATGCAGTCACTGATAGTGGGATGCTAACCCCAGAGGCTTGCACTCCCCCAGAAACAACTCACAGACTGTATGAAGTCCAAGAAATAAAGAAAACAAAAAATATACATATATTCACAAAACAAGAAGACTTTGACTATTCCCATGTTGCGTTTTGTTTTGCATGTACTTTACGCTTATTGCAACTAGTACGTTTTCAATGCATACTGTCAAGCCCTTGAAAAAAATCAAGTACTGACTAAAAAACATATTCACATGGTTTTATGTAAAATTTATTTTAATGTCTGAAAACACAGTACTGACAAAAATGTATAATTTTAAGCAAAAAATGTTTAAAATCTTTACATTTATCTTTGTTTTGCAAAATAAAGTCGTTTAAAAAAATTATAAAAAAAAAAAAAAAAAAAAAGAAGAAGACTTTGACTATTTTCATGTTGCGTTTTGTTTTGCATGTATTTACGCTCATGGTAACTATTAGGTTTTCAATGTATACTGTCAAGCCCTTGAAAAAATCAAGTACTGACTAAAAATATATTCACATAGTTTTATGTAAAAATTATTTTAATATCTGAAAAAACAGTACTGACAAAAATGTATAATTTTAAGCAAAAAATGTTTAAAATCTGTACATTTATCTTTGTTTTGTAAAATAAAGTCGTTTTTTTTAAAAAAAAAAAAAAAAAAAAAAAAAAAGAAATGTCAATGTAGGCTCACTTGCTCCACCCCCTTCTCCATACTAATGAGCATCAATTAGACTTACCCTAAAAATTCACCTGGGTTTTATCCTGTACACCTGATAATCCTAATCATATTCTTGTAATAGCTTTAAAGTTTTAAGTAACCCAACTATGGGAAACTATCATCTCCCACCCCCATCCTGTTTGTTCAGCATCAGACTCCTAAAAGAACACAAAATTCGTTAGTCAAAAAATGTAATTTAGGATGCTGCTTAATTTTCCCATTTGTATGAGCTATGGAGAGCCTTGTAATTCAGGTAAACAAGCAATGTGTTCACCCTGAAAACAGCAGAAAGATTTGGGTAGTGGAGGATTTCTAAATCTTACGGTTCAACCAATATACCATCCAGTTAACAACATGTAAATGAATTAACAAGAACAAAAGCTAACCTCCTGGGGTAAATAATTTCCATTTCTGTCATTGTCTGGAATCATGCATACAAAAACAAACAAAAGAATGAATTAAGAGAGGCTCCTCTCACATAATTTTCTCCTAAAAAAAGAGTGAGAAAAGCAAGATATTCCTCCTCTCAGTGGACAAAGAGACACCTTGTGGGTTGTACTATACTTACATCAGTCAGGGACTTAGCCAATGGAAGACATCCTTCGTTTATCATAGCTTGATGCTTGACTTGGTGGCCAAAGTTGTTTTATGCCTAGGACTCCTAAAGATCAAATAAAACCAAATCCAACCTGCACAGCACAGGAGGAGGAAGACAGAAACCTGTGGACCACCAAGCTACCCACAGCACAGACGGGTCACATTCATCTGCTTGCCAGCCACCACACCACACAGCAGGGATAGAAGATGTCATCCAGGGACCGACCAGCCATGTGGCTAGCCTGTAGCAGAAGCCACTTCATGTGCAAATATGTGGTAGACAGATGGAAGAGAAAAAGAGGTGAAACAGCTTCACCATTATGAAGAGAGATAACTGGAGACTCGAAGGTGGAGAGGAGTAACCTGTTGTGAGTGGTCAGTCCCGCACCGCAGGCCATGGTGAGGTCCCAGACCAAGGTGCCACTGAGGGCCACATCCGGGTTCATGGCTACTCGGTGGCAGGAGCTGGTGTCGATGTCTGTGGCTTATATTACCACTAGGGAACATGGGGACATCCCTGGTCAGGGCAGGTGGGATATAAAGAGGCTGTGCACACATGGCCCCGCCCCTCGATGGCCCCTCCCCTCGGTGGCCCCGCCCCTCGGTGGCTGAGGTTCTCTGGAGAGCTGGCCACATCTCTCTCACTGGCCGGCCCCGCACCTCACCCAGGCAGCACAGTAGAGATGGCCCTGATAATGGGGATGGGAGTGAGCCGCCTGAGTGTGGGAGAGTTGACACTACCACTTCTCTGCCGTCAAGTAGCATGGGCAAAGAGAGGATGCCCCACTCTGACAGTTAGGAAAGACGCCCACAGGGTCATGAGCTTTGGAGGGCAAACCTTGCCTCTCGCCAGCTTCAGCATTCAGGAAAGAGGTCTCTGTGCCTTGGCTAGACAGCATAGCAGAGCTGACCCTGGTGGTAGAAGCACAGGGAGGCCAGCCCTGAGAGAGTGAGTGTTAGTCCCACCCTTCCTCTGTGGAGAGGGGCCTGGGAATTGGGGGAATGCCCTCTGTCCTCTTACCCTTTGCCACCCGAGGCAGTCAGGAGAGCTGACCCGGGGGTCGTGAAAGCAGGAGATCTGGCCCTGCCCCTCCGCACCCACAGCATTCGGGAGACTGGAGCCTGCACATCAACTGGGCAGCACGGTGGTGCTGGGCCTGGTCGAGGGTATGTGGGTGAGCCAGCCCCAAGAGCAAGACTGATGGAGAGCTGCCCCTGCTGCTCATCTGTCTTGAGGAAGAGTGAGTGTGGGGGTGATGCCCTTCTCACCTCGCCCCTCACCACTTTGGACAGTCTGAAGAGCTGGCCCTCACTGGCTGTAGCACTCCGGAGAGTGGGCTTTGCACAGCCTAAGCAGTACAGTGCAGCTGGCCCTGATGGCTACCACCCAGGCCCAGATCCAGGCACTCAGTTGGCCCACCCCCAAATCTGAGAATGATTGGAACACATGAGAGAGCCAGTCCTACTGATCCAAAGCCTAAGGATCTCCATGACACAGGGCAACAAAGAGATAACTGACAAGAGTCCCAGTGAGGATCCAATACCGATGATGTCACAGAAGCCAGAGATCTCATTCCAGACCAACGATTCATTGCAATGGAGATTTGCAAGGGAAGATGTGTGGACTGAGGGATACAATGAATGACACACTGTGACACACCACGGTAGCAATGATGAGATATTTTGGGGTTTTTGTTGTTGCTGCTGTTGCTGTTGCTGCTGTGTTTTATTTTGTGGGTGAAGTTGCAAGGACAAATGGCAGATATGAGGGGACAGGGAAATGGGTGGGACTCACAAGTAATCGATAAAAAGTTTCTTTTTTAAAAAAGATATATTGAGAAGAAAGATGTGGGCCCTTTTACATAATTATTTCTCCTTTTTAAAGATTTCCCTTCGGGCTTTATGGAATTAAGTTCAAGCCCATGTAAACTCGTGAACACTGCAGGGTCTACATTCACTGGAAGTACAAAGCATCAAGAAGTTTTAAAGGGCAAACTTCTGAGAAAAACTACAGATAATAAGCACCACATGTCACCAAGCAAAGTCATCGCACAGAAAGAAGGAAACAAAGAAAGAAACAAAGAGGGAGGAAGGAGGTGGAGGGGGGAGAGAAACAAAAAAGATTTAAACACCCAGGATGCTTGTGTCCCATCAAGAGGCACACATACATGCAGTCTATGTTGTATCTAACAGAGGATATGCTAAAAGTCTAATAGTGAGGATGCTTTTATCTTCATATCTATCGCTGTGACCTCCATTTTAGAGTCTATTGATACTCTAATTTTCAGTGTCGCTGTTTGAAGACAGGCCTTTAAGTGGTAAGAAAAGTTCTATTATGCCCCCAAAAGCAGGGTCCTAATCCCATATGACTAGTTTCCTCATACAAAGAGAAAGAGACACAGGGATATACCCCACACTACTCCTGTGCACACGCAGTGTGTGGTGGCTGAGCAAGTGCCAGCTCTCCAAAAGCCAAAAAGAGAAGCTTTATAGAAATAATCTTGACCTTGCACTTCCAGCCTCCAGAATCGTAAGCAAATAATCTTTGGTCATTAAAATTACCTGAGCTGGGTCCTTTGTTATAGTACTGCATAGAGTTATATCCTGTCTAAACTTGAAAAAATTAGATAAGCATATCTAAAATTGATAAAACTACAGGTTCAGTTTCTCAAAAAAAAAATAAAATAAAATAACAAAGGCCACGAGCTTTTGTTAATTTTACAAGAGAAAAATGAGAAATTAGCCACTAACCAGAACAACTTTTATCAGCACGGTTTTATTAATATCAAAAGATGATCAAGTGCTTTAAATTGCTAATCCCTGCTCTCACTTTAATGAATTACTGGAAACTCAGTAATGAAGATGCAGAGAACCACCTGCTATCAGCCAGATGCCTTCTACTGGGAGACAGGAATAACAAACATGCAAGCAAATAAACTGATGGAAGAAGTTTGACCATCAGTGCTGCCATGAGAAAACACTGCAGTGGAGAATGGGGATGGAAGGGAACGCACAGCAGGAAGCCTTTGTGTGAATGTGGAGACTGATGAGAGACCTGAACTAGGCAACAAAGCCAGCATGAGCAAGAGAAGCATCAAGGGTGATGACTCTGAGGGAGACACAAGCTTTATCTCATTTGAGGATCAGAAAAAGAGTAGTGCTCCTGGGGAGTACATAGAATTGAGGATAAAAAAAAAGAGTAGTGCTCCTGGGGAGCACGGAGAATAAGGGGAAGTTACAGGTGATGCAGGAGGTAGGAGAGCACACACCTTGTGAGGTCAAAAGAATAATTAAGAGTGTCTAGTAACTTACAAAGCTTCAGGGAGATTTTAAAGATAGGAGAAATGCGATTTCATATATATATATATATGGTATATTGTACTATTGCTTCAGCTATTAGAAGGTGAATGACAGAGAAGTCCTGCTAAGAGACCAGCTGGGTAACAACAATAATAAATTCAGTGGAAGTAACAGGAATATGCCCACTGAGAACAGTAATAGACCTAACTTAGACAATTGGAACAACATGTATTCTAATGGTGACATAGGTTGAGTGAAAAACATACAGATTACGAATGACTTCTTTGTCTCCAGGCCCAAGAGAATAGACAGATGACAAGGGATTGGCATTCCTCCACAGCATGCAATGGTGACTTGGAGAAGCCATTCATTAGGTCAGTACTTGTGAAGAGAAAGATAAGAAGTGTTGGAGAAGATGAAGGGGAAGACGGGATGGAAGGGAAAGAGAAGAAGGAAGAAGGAAGCTTGTGATGGAAAGGAGGAAAGGAGAGAAGGGAGGAAGGAGGAAGGGAGGGAGAGAGGGAAGGAAGGAGGGAAGGAAGGAAGAGAGGAAGGAAGGAAGTAGGGAGGGAGAAAAGGAAGGAAGGGAGGAAAGAGAAAAGGAAGGAAAGAGGGAGGGAAGGAGGGAGGGAGGGAAGAAAGGATAGGAAATTCTTTATAGCTTTGCCAACAAAAAAAAAAATGTAGCTGTGCATTTATGAAAAACAAGTCCTTCAATGTGCATTATGTATACATTCAATGTACCCCACTAATTTGATATGATTATTATACCCAATAACTATGATGCATTGCAAAATTTCCTAGGACATTTTCCCTTTTTAAAATGCATTTACTTATTCACTTTATATCCCAATAACAGATCTACTTTCCTTCCCGTTACATAGGTCCTCCCCTATACTCCTTTCTTTCTCCTATGAGAAGGGGGAAGCCCCCAAGTATTACCCCATCCCTATGCCCATCCCCCTCTGGCACATCAAGTCACTGCAGGGCTAGGGGCATCCTCTCCCACTGAGGTAAGACAAGGTGGCCCAGTTAGGGGAACTGAATCCACAGGCAGGTAGCAGAGTCAGGGACAGTCCATGCTCCAGTTGTTGGAGGACCCACATGAAGACCAAGCTGCACATCTGCTTACATATGTAGGTCCAGCCCATGTTTGCTCTTTAGTTGGTGGTTCAGTCTCTGTGTACCCCTAAGGGTTGACTCCATTGGTCTTCCTGTGGAGTCATAGGGCATTTCTTAAAAGTATAAAAAGACTGGGAATGTGGCTCAGTTGATAGAGGGCTTACCAGGAAGCCTTGGGTTTGATCCCCTGCACCATGAGAAATATCATTCATGCTACACGGCACCCTCCAGGACCAACTTTTAATTATTTAACTCAAATGTTCTTCCTCTAACCCTGTCTTTAAATACCTAGCTTATTGTATTCCTAAACTTGAACAGAAGCCAATTTAGAAACCCAAGGCTCAAACATGCCACTTCAGAGCTCAGCATCCAGGGAATTCCACAATAACAAAACGAATGACCACAGCCCTTATTCTTTTCAAAGAAATTACAAAAATAAGCATTAACTCAAAAACTGGAGAAATTTTTAATTATGCATAAAAATTTGCATATGTGTCGAGCGGGAGTTAAGCCATCTGACTTTGGTGCTTCACCTGAATGAAGCATCTCTTACTCACCTCCAGTCACTGGGACTAGAAAACCACGATCTGGTACAGGACTTTGTTTCAAAGGTGAGCCCCATGATATACAGAACAGATTCATGCTGAGATAGGGGTTCTTGTCCTTCCACGACCCCCTTTATTGTGGACCCAATTGACAGTTCTAAGAGATCGCTCAGGTCTGGGTTCCTTGGTCAGCAGCAGTGGAAGCCTCTTTCCAGAGGTTCTGTGAGAGCAATGTAAGATGGGGGGGGGGATGGAGGGGGCAGGGGGCAGCAGCGGGGAGGGCAGGGAATGGAGGCGGGGGCTGGAGGGGGCGGAGAAATCGGTGGTGCTGCACAGCCTTTGTATAATCATGGGCACACAGTTGTCCTGGAAATCTTTGAAAATGGGGAGCTAAGAGTAGGAGGAAAGGAATGCAGAGGGAAGAAGGGATAGAAGGAAGGAAGGAAGGAAGGAAGGAAGGAAGGAAGGAAGGAAGAAAGGAAGGAAGGAAGGAAGGAAGGAGAGAGGAACAAGGTAGAGAAGAAAGAAAGAAAGAAAAGGGGGCAAGAGTACTACCATAAACTGAAGGCCACCCTAAGTTACTTAGACAGTTCCAGGACAGTCTAGGCTACTGAGTGAGACTCTTATCTGAAGGAAGAGATGGAAGGGAGGGAGGGAGGGAGGGAAGGAGGGAGGGAGGGAGAGAGAGAGGGAGAGAGGGAGGATGAAAAGGAAGAGGAAAAGACAGGAGGGGACAGGAGAAAGGAGGGAAGACAGATTAATCAATGTTACAAGCATCTGTGTTTTGATTCTTCACTGGTAATTTTCACTTTTTAGGCAATCTTGAGAAACTAGGTATTTCCCTTACAATTCTACACTGGTATTTTTGGTATTCTCCAATGATGTACTCCCCTTCCCCGGGTTGAAGTTTATTTCCTTTAAAACCCCCTTCTCCCAGCCACTCGGGGTCAGACTCCTCTCATGGAATATGAGTCTCGACCCCAGTGCACTGGTTTATTAAAAAACCTCATGTAATTGCAGCAAGGACGGTCTCATGTTATCCCGAGACTTGGGGGTCGTGTTATCCCGAGACTTGACTGAGGGTCTCCCCTCTGTGGGGGTCTTTCATCAGCAGCACCGGGTAGGGATGGTCATGACTAGATTAATAGGCTGTTGGGCTGGAGAGAAGGCGTTCTTTATTTGCTTCAGAAAGATGTAGGCCTTATGTCAGAGGGCAGCTTGAAAACTGAAAGAAATAAAGTAAGGTACGGAGTGGGGGGAGGTTGGGAAGGGACAGGACGGCCGTCTACCCCTCTCTGGAAACCCAGGAAGTCCCACAACCCAGAACCACCTTAAGCAATGGATTCCCTGGCAGATTTTCACTGAACACACTTCCCTGTGGAATGTCTTGGCAAGTGACCCAAAAGAAAAAAACTTGCCCAACCTGTAGATCCAGAGAAGCATCTTAAAAGGCACTATCTGGGCCCACCTTTACTTTAAAAGAAATTTCATCCTTTCTCTTTTCTCTTCAAACTGTGCAGATCGGCTATGAACCTTTGGCATAGAAAAGTGGGTCAAGGTATCTGATCAGATGTCTAGTGATTTATTGAGCAGTCACCTACAGTAGTTTACTACAAAGAAGATGTTTTATAAACAAGCTTGACAAAGTTATAGAAGAAAGGAGGGAAAGAAGGGGGAAAGGGAGGAAAAAGAAGGGAGGGATAAAGGAGGTAAATAAAAAAATATAGCCACAATTAATAAACTAGTATTCACTGCACTAATTAGCCTCTCCTAGAGAGTCTGCTGATGGTTTTATTCTTGTTAGACAGCCTGATATGACAGGGAATACCCACACAACACACCAAAATCATTTTTTCTTTTGTTTTTCATGTTTTTCTTCCCTTAATGCCGAAAAGAACATAAGCGTGCATGCAGGGGAAGATAGAATAATCTATTACTTTGTCTCCTACTGCTTTGGATGTTCAACATTTTTCGAATAAATATGAAATCATAAATTAGCTTGTAGCAAAACAGAATTAATTGAATGTCTTAAGTAGGATCATCAAACCGAGGTTTGAGTCGATTTATCTGCCTAAGATTTTGCTAATGTGGTTTCAGCTCATTAGGGTGAGAGTTGATGCTGGAGATGGGACGTTATTAAACATCAAAAGGGGAAAATCGGAGACCAGAAAAATCTGGCTTTCTCTGTTTTTGTGAGAGAATGTCTTGAAGGCTAACTAGCGTGTAAGATAATGCTACATTCACTACCTTCTGAGCAGTAATCTGTGAAGACGTTTCCTAGAATCTGAAGGTATTTACTTACTTATATCTTGTGTGCTGGATAGAGGGAACCTCAGTTAAGAAAATGCCTTTATAAGCTCAGGCAGTAGGCAAGCCTGTAAAGTATTTATTTTATTTGTGATTGATGGAGAAAAGCCCATCCTATTGTGGGTGGTCCCATCTCTTGGGGTGGTGGTCATGGGTTTAATAAGACAGCAGGCTCCATGGGAAGCAAACCAGGAAGCAGCACCTCTCCATGGCCTCTGCACCAGCTCCTGCCCTCAGGTTCCTGCCCTGTTTGTGTCCCTGTGTTGACCTCCTTTTGCTGATGAACAATGATCTGGAAGTATAAGCCAAATAAACCCTTTCCTCCCCAACTTGCTTTTGATCATAACTGTTTGGGTTTGTCTAAGCTGTCGTTGTTCCTGTATAGTGACATGAAGGCTCTTATTTATTTGCAGTGCTTTAGCCTTAGCTTAGGCTTGCTCCCAACTAGCTCTTAACTTAAAGTAACCTATTTATACTATTTTATGCCTGTCACATGGCTGGCTACCTCTTCCCAGTTTTATACATCTGACTTCCTCTAAGTTTCTCCCTCCCTCCCTCCCTCTCTCTCTCTCTCTCCCCCTCTCTCTCTCTCTCTCTCTCTCTCTCTCTCTCTCTCTCTCTGCCAGATTGCTAGATGATCCACCTTACCATCCTGCCTTTTGCTATAGGCCATAGGCATTTTACTTTAACCAATCAGAAGGTGCCTTAGGGAAGCAAAGAGGATAGAGACATATCTTCACACAGTGTACACAAACATCTCTCCTACAATGGTGTTTCATCACAGCAATAGACACCCTAACAAAGTCATTGTGAGAAAGTCTAATATGTTCTATATAAATGTGTTTGGAGGGGCTAGCCTCATTCTGATTATTCCTTTGACATTTTTCTGGTATTAAAGTGAAACAAAAATAATGGTTCATAGTAGGAAAAAAAAGACAGCGGAGTATAAGCCAAGTAGACTTTGCCTGAATTTCCAGGAAGGGAATCAACAACAGTCTGTATTATTCCACAAAATGTTCCCACAGGAGAACCTAGGACAAGCACAGAGTGCTCTACCTAATCTTTGTCAGACAGCTTGTGAATCAATTGTCCCATACGTGCCTCATCTTCGGGTAAGTTTTTTTTTTATTCGAAGTCAAAATAACCTCTTAGAATTACATATATAACTACATGAAATAAGTAGCAATAAGTTAAAAAAAAGCCTAAATGCTGAATTGAGGCTGTTGTAATATTTGCACCCAAACTCACTTTTTATGAGGTTTATGCATGCATCCAGGAGGACTTTTCGTTTTGTTGATTCAAATATAAAAAAGTCTATACATTGTCAAGGTTGTATGGCCAGAATAAAATAACCAAACAGCTGTCCAATTATGGTTCAACAGAAACATAAAGCCACTTATTTAAAATAACCACAGGTACACTGTGGAACTTCTAAGGTCTGATGTTCTTCCCCACAAAATTGAGAAAATAGAAATATTGACAATATAGATTTGCTGTGGGTATTCTGACAGACAGTGTGCCTTTAAGCTCTGACTGCCACGCCAAGCACATAATAAGCGTTTAATACATGCCATTATTCTCTAGATAATTTCTCAACTCTCAAAGGTTACATAATAGGACATTGATATTAACTTTTTCTAGTAATTTTGAATATACACAAATAAGTATTTTTATTGGATATTCTCTGTATTTACATTTCAGATGTTACCCCCCTTCCCATCTCCCAATTCCATCCTCCCTCCTATTGCCTCCATCAAGGTGTTCCCTCTCTCAACCACCCTCTCCCACCTCAGCACCTTGCCATTCCCTTATACTGGGAGAATGAGCCTTCACTGGACCAAAAGCCTCTCCTCCCATAAATTCCAGAGAATGCTAACTTCTGCTGCATATGCAACAAACAGGCATTTTTAAAATCATGTTTTTAAAACTTCAGAGGCTTAAAAGCCAATACAAAAACTTAGGTAGTTTTCATTTACTTATTATTACTTAGTATTTACTTAGTATCATTTACTTAGTATTACTTCATATACTTATATTATATATATATATATATATATATATATATATATATATATAGAGAGAGAGAGAGAGAGAGAGAGAGAGAGCAACTTTGAACACATTAAAGTTGTGACATTTCTGATTCATGCTACACACGTTAGGCTTAGCCTCGAGACATTTACAGGTTAGTGTGTCTAATTATGTAACAGCAATTATAGTAAAATTATGTATGTACAAATCCCTGTCATTTGGGAGGTAGTATTTCTAAAGAAATGGCTCTCGTGGCAAGCCATCCCTTTGTATTTTACCATAGTACCCCTTAAAAAATGTCTTTATCTTTTTTCCTATCTCTTCTTGAATAACAATTATACTTAGTGTAAACTTCTGAAGTTTATTCTCTTGTTTGGGAAACGGTTGATTGTTGCCAGAATTAGGAATGTCCTGGTCCAAATGTGGAAAACAAAAGATTGGTTTTGGGGGGGATGTGAATTTACATTTATGATCAGCTACATCTTTCTCCAGTGCCTCTGACCTCCGTCTCTGGTACTATTCAAAAGCTACTTTGGTTAGTTGCTTCCCCTGTCATCCGAACAGACCCTGTGATAGCAGCAAATGGCCCTGGAAATCGCAGCCCCATTAGGCTGCTGCTCAAATGGCTTTTAGGGTTGTGATAATAGGAGGCACTCCTAATAACTGGTGACTCCATAGGACCCTGCCCAGAAGGCCTCCAAATGGCAGCACACCATTTAAATTTTAATCTGGAAACAGTGGAAAGGATGAGGTTCCAGCTGGGGACCTTCTGGTCAGTGGACCAATTCAGTGTCCCCATTCAAGGCCCCAAAGCTTTGCTGAGTCAATGAACAAACGCCCCCAGCCTGCTCATTCCTTTCCCCCTGAATGCACCCCCTACCTGATTCCAGGGCTATCACATGGGGTGAGGGTGTAGATTTTCTTTCCTCCCACTTACAGTGGAGCCAGTTTTCCCGTTGCTAGGATACATCCAAATTCACTTGTGCATGACATCAGCAGAATGGCACTTCTGTCATTGTGAAAAGCAATAACTTTCTGAACTTTGTTCCTTCCGTGTGCAAAGCAGGCTTTGGGACACACTTGCCCACATTAAGCGGCGAATGAAAGCTGGCAGGTGCAGGTGAGAGGCAGGACGAGAACAGTTCATTTTCCCCCTCCAGTAAGCAATAACCCTTACAGTAACAACGCAACATGAGTTGAATGGCTGAAGGCGACATCAGCGGGACCCTGTGAGCATAGAAAGAACAGCTGGCCGTGTGGGTAATCACCGCATGTCATTAGGTGGGAAGCCCACTCCCAACCTACTACCAACCTGTATTTCCTGCATGTTTGGGCCGTCAAACACAACAGATGAGAGGGTATCATCAGAGGGAATGGGAGGCAGAGCTCTTGACTCTTAATACTTGGCAGTGCCAGACTTGGTTTCCAATGAGTAGGGACGGGAAGAGTTTGCTAACCAGAAGAAATATGGGAGAAAATATTGAAGACTCCAGTAATACTCTTCAAACTTCTGACTCAAATTATTGTAACAGGAAACTTTTTTTTTTATTCCCAATACACACCTAAGAACAGTGGCTCATCTCTCTGACCAGGAGTGTGAATCTAACAAGAAGGCAAACATTACTGTCTGCCTGCCTGGAACACTCAGGAATCCAAACTTGGGTGCTTCTGCTGGCTCCCATCAGGACCCTAGCACCCTCCACAGCAGAATTAGGAAGTTGTTTTGGTTGATTTCTTTTTTGGTACCACACACAGGAGCACATTTCCTCAAGGTAGAAATGGGAATAAAAACCAGTGTTTTGGAATTTTTCTTTGCAGATAGTCATCAAATGAGGTACAATATTTGCTAACAGAGGGTAATTTGAATTATCCACGGATAGTTCAAAAACACAAAGAGTTCATTACCCAGATATCTCTATTTAAAACAGATTTGCCTTTGTTCATCAGTGCAGGCACACATGGCTGGGAAATGGCAGAGTGCCAAGAGGAAACTGCTCCTAATTTTCAGAGGAGGCCACCAGCTAATTACACAGACTGCAGGTGTGAAGAGAGAAGCTCAAAGTAATCAATAGTGGTAATTAATCTGCTAGACTGGAGCTAAAGAGCTAACAGCTGGACATCAGGAATGGACACATGCAACAAGATCAGCAATAATTACCTCTTTAAATATTGAATTTCCATAGCAACAATTAGGCGTATAAATAAAGGCTGGAAACCGAGGCTTCCAGGCATGACACTACATGGCAAACACAACATCCCCCAAATCAACCCTTTTAATAAAACACCAACAATATGCCCGGACTGGGTCAACCGATTTGCAGGGTTGGAAGAAGCTCACCAGAACTCCTCCAGCTAAGCCATGTTGGCTGTCTGCTGTTGACGACTAGATCCCTGGACCACAAAGATGGCTCTAGACGTTTGTGTTGGGAAAGATAGCAAATGCTCTTCCCATCACAAGAGAGCTCCTAGCTTCACAATTCCTTTTATCTATCTATTAAATATCTCTCAGAAAAAAAATTCTCAAGTCCAGAAAGATGTTTCCATGAGTAAAGTGCTTGCTACACACTGTGTCTTAAAATATATGAGTGTTTATTGGGCCTCAGTTCAGATTCTCAGTATCCGAATAAATGCTAAGCATGTACCATGTGCCGATAACTCTAGTACGAGAGGGAGAGAGGCGCTGAATCCAGGGGCTCACTGGTCACCCTGCCTAGCCCAGATAGTGAGCCCCAAGTTCAGTGAGAGACCTTGTCTCAAAATATCAGGTGCAAACATTCCCATCAGGAGAGATTATTTGTCCTCTGAGACTGTAAGCTAAAATAAACTCTCCCTTAAAAAAATAAAATATGGTGGGGAATGGTCACAGAAGACAACTCCACATTGAGCTGGGCTCCACACATGCATGCACAAAATAAAGATACAATTTACAAATCTTGAAGGGTGTAAGGAAAACTCTTAACTACAAGGTTCTCAAACCATCAACCTTGAAGGAAGCAATGAAACAATCTTTTTTTGAGAATTACTTTCAAAAATCAACATAACAGACAAAAGACCCAGACATCAAAGCTTCTATGTGTCTTTTGCTTTGTAGGAAGAGGGAGGAAGAATCTTTATGAGGGAATTTGTATTATTTTTGAGGCATCAGCAAAGGGAATTTCAGTTGTTACTGAATATCAGCTAAGTACCCAGAGCCATGCTTTTCTAATTTTATGGTATATATGTACTTGAACTAATGGCTCTGGCTTGGTTGAGAAGTGCAGTGATCTCAAAAGTAGCCTGGATCCCAGAGCCAAAAGATAGGCAATGGAAAGGCTGTGATTTGAACTTACCCGTGTGACGTTTTAAGATGCCTCGGTGAGAAAGAGCACTTGCTGCCAAGTTTGACATTGTGAGTTCGAGCCCTAGAACCCACACGGTGAAAAGAGAGACGACTTCAGAAGCCATCCTCTGATCTTCCCCCACTTGCTGTTGCTGTTGAGTGTGTACCTGCACACAGACAGAATAAATACATGTTTAAATTTAAGATTTCTAATAAAAGAGACTTCGAAACACCCAAGGGTCCCTGGAATGGAGTGGTTGTTTAAAATGCTACAAACTTGTCCGAGACCAGCTTGGACACCCAACTTGGGTCCCCCAGAAGGGGAGCGAGGATTGAAAGAAAAGAGACAAGTTAGTTAAAGCTGCAACATGATTTCTGCCCACTTGAGGCCTAAGCCTCATGGCTGAAGCTGAAGCCTGGTTTATTATTCTTGTTTTAAACCACTTTAATTAACATGCAGAAAGATTATGTCAGTTCTAAGACAGGGACTGAACAAGTTAACAATCAAGGATTCTGTAAACATCCTTCTGGAGGCCAGGAGTGAAGATCAGGGACAAAAGAGGGTCTCAAAAGAAAGAGACTGCTGAGCCTACATCCACTGAATCTGCCCTGGCTGAATCTGCCCTGTCTGGAGCTACAATCTCTGAGCTTCAAATGCAAATGTACTTCCCTGGGTTAGTCCTAAGTGTTTTGCTCTGGACTTCAGATACAAATGTGCTTAATTCTAGCCCTTACAGGGCGCAGCACAGAAGTCAGTTTCCTGCCTATGGTCTGCTTCAAGGTGTCCTGAAAACTTAATATTTCTCTGCCACCAGGTGCCAAAAAGGCTCTCCACACAAACTAACACCATGATCTGAGGACAAATTTAAATTATGCTAGTTGAATGTTCTCTGTGGTACAAGAAGTCTGTGATGGGTGAGATTATTCAAAAGCTATTTGTATAATTTTCTTTCTGTTTCTGGCTTGCTGGGTTTGATTTTAGTTCCCAACTTCCGTGGCCCTTATTCAAGCACATGATCATTCCATGGGAAAAACGATGACCAGTGATTATCAATCATTGCCTTGTGCCGGATCCAATGGCAGAGTAACTCTGGAAAGTAGAGTTAGCCAGGCAAATTTCATCCTAATTATCAAAATGGAGCTGCTTTTATTGTGTTCCTATGCTGTCTGCCAAATACTGAGCGAGGCACTTTCCGTGTGTTAGCGCGTTCAATTCTCAGGATACTACTACAAACTATATAATGTAATTATATCCATTCACACTTGAGAAAAAAATGAGAGGTTAATCAATATTCCCACAGATCGGTTCAAGTTGTCTGAATTAGGACTTACGCCCAAGCTCCATTCTCTGAATCCAAGCTGTACTGCATGGTGCCACTTGTTAAGGAACAGGCTCCTAAAAACACCAGAAGTGACTTCTGTTTTTTTTCCATATTCTGTGACTATATGTATCTGCATACATGTGTGTATGCACAATATGTGTGGTTTGAATGCATGCAGAGGCCTAAGACTGATGTCTGCAATCATCCTTAATGGTTCTTTCACTTTATTCCTTGAGGCAGGGTCTCTCAATCAAGCCCCAGAACTCACCGATATGGCTACTCTTTTGCCAGCCAACCTGACCCAAGGATCTACTAACTCTACCTTTTGAAGCTAGAATTACAGGCAGACCACAACATTCATTTAGCATTTACATGGGTTTCTGGGGATCCGGACTCTAGTCTTCATGCTTAATGGCTGAACCATGTCCCCGAGCCCCTAGAACTGACATTTTCCATTCATGCAAAAATGTGACAAAGACAAGTACCATCATTTTGCTGAAGAAATGGCTAGAAGCTCTAAACCTGGTGCAGTTAAATAAACATGAATTTCCATTTTTACCAATTAGGAAAAGGGGTGTCATTGTAAAATCTTCACAATGGTACTAAAGGGCTTAAGTATAGAGAGAAATTGGCATCAATCTGCCTGAGGCAGAATTTCCTCCCACATGAAACGCTATTGTATTTCCCACCCTTCCTGTGCAAAGCCAGCATCTCTTACCCCATCATGTCTTTGTTAATTTCAGTACTGATGATCTAGGAGAGGGTCCTCACTGCCACTTCCTCCCTACCTCCTTCCTCAAGCCATACACCGCTAAGACACGGCCTGCCCAGATAAGGGAAGCACCAAGGCTTCCTGTTACGTGGACACGGAACAGCAGAGCAAATGAAGTCTCGCAGAACACAATGCATTTAGATGGTCCGACCACCATCACAGACACAGCCAGCACGGAGCTAATGAATGCATTCAGGCCACAGTGAGCTCAGAGAGTCTGACCACCACCATAGACACATGCGGCTGGCAAAATGAACTTTCAAACAATAGTATGGGGGGTGCGGGATAGAGTTGTCTTGGTGGCTATGTAATCTTGCTGCTCATCCACCTGAGTCCTGTTTGTAGAGCCCACATCAGGTCACTTACACCCACATGTAATCCCAGGTCCAGGGGATCTGATGTTCCCTTCAGTAATATCCACATGGACTCACAAAGATACAGCATATATACACACGGAATTTTTTTTAATCCTTAAAAACTAAAATCAAACCACAGACAGCCTTGAGAAGACTAGGGGGAGTCATGCAACTGGTGCAGTTTCAGAAACTTTCCATGAAACCCTGCTAAGACTGAACTAGGGTAGGGCAGGTCTTGGTCTATCCGGACTGAGACAATGCGTTACTTAAACTAAGAGGCTATCTTACTAGTGCCACACTGTGCTGGAGGCTGTGATGCCAATATTTAAGCAGTGGCAACTGGGACATAATGCTGAGGGCTCCTGCCTTGGTCCCAGACTGCACGGACATTTTCACAATGTCCTCACATAAGAGAAGGCATCATTCCGAATGAGGAGGGTCATTTGCAGTATCTGACATTTCAGTTTTTGAAGCACAAAAGTTTACAATATCAACAAAAAGAGAGAACCTTTTATAGATAAAATTTCCATGATCACTATCTTGCACATAAAAATATGATGTAATTGCTGTATAACTAATTAAGCCTTGGTCATTGGTACTAAGTCATTAACTGAAGTTTGATCGTTAAGCTGTCACTGCAAACAGATGTCAATAGCATTCAGAGGGAGTGTGTGCATCTCCAAACTCATGTCCCCGTAAATGGCACACACACACACACACACCAAAACAAACAAACAAACTAAAAAACAATACCTCATCATTCTTCTCTTTGATTCCTAGTGACCACCATTCCCCTCCCCTCTGAATTTAGATATTCTAAGTACTTTTATAAATAGGATTGTCTGTTGTTATCATTTTTTGCATGGCTTATTCTGCTTAGGATAATTCAGAATGCCTTAAGACTTCTTCTTTGTGTAACAGCCCTGGCTAATCTTGCTCTGTAGACCAGGTTGGCCTCGAACTCAGAGGTCCACCTGCCTCTGCTTCCCAAGTGCCTGGATTGGAGGCATGCGTCACCATCCCTGGAAGGATTCCTTCTGCTCTAAGAGTGAGTAATGCCATGCTACGTGTAAATTACTTTTCACCCACTCACATACAGAGATGAACTTGTGCTGACTCCATCTTCAGCCATTGTCAATAATGCTGTTTGAAGGTAGATGAGTAGAGCCCACCTAAGAGACCAAGGATTAGTTATGGCTCATGTTTTGAGTCATCATGGAAGGAGAAGATCTGACAGATTCCCTGCCTAGGAATCTCCTAATGCAGATACATGGACACACTCAGACATACTGAATGAAAAACTCTAGAATTACAGTACTGTCATATCTCCTGAAGATGATTCTGACCCAGCTAGCCTCCAAGAGAACATGTGAGAACTAATAAACTAAAGACTCCCCAGAAATGTTCAAGGTTAGCAACTACCATTTTCAGTGAATCCCAACATCCAGCAACGCCCTAATGAATACCCAACCAGCATTTGAAAGAATGTGCACCAAGCCTGCAATAGTCTTAAGATAATGCTAGAACTCTAGTCTGATGGTAATAAACAGTTTGGGAAGAAAACAGAGCTGTTTTATGTGATCATGCTCCACAGGAAGGAGTATCTTCAACTCCCTCATAAAGACCCACATTGCCCAGGCCCATCGGCCTGTCTTCTCTCTTTAGCTCAGCATCTCCCACCCTCTGACCTGTTGGCAGTGGTTGCAGCATTATCTCCTCTCCTACCCTGCTTTGTTCTGCTTCACATTTTTTTTCTCATCTTTTTTCTGCTCATCCTCTTCCCCTCTTGGTCTTCTGGGAATCTCCCATCCCATGGTCCATCACGCACTGGTGAGCGATCAATGTCAAGAATTCAGTAGTGAAATTCTATCATCTCTCATCTCTCCTTTCAAATATTTCCTTCCAACTCTTCGAATGATGTCACAGAAGGAGAAAGTGAAACCTCACACAAGCAAAATGTCTTAGGAACAACACATGCTTATCCCAAACAAATTTTTTGCTTCATGAAGCTCTCTTTGGATTCTAAAAAGAAGAAAGAAAAAAAAAAGTCCAGCCTGGTCTAATTAAACAGCCTTGTGCTTCCAGGGAATACTGATTATGAATTAAATGCACAGCCTAGAAATGTGGATTATTCTAAGGTATCACAAATAAATGGACTGGAACTGAAATTGATGGCAGTTAAAACTCTGTCACTAGTAAATAAACAAATCTGGTAATAATTATAAGGAAGAATGTGTCATTTTTTTTTTCACTTGAACAATTGCTCAGTGTGACTCCCCTTCTGGGCAGAAGCATATACGAGATACTAAAAACTCTTGGTCTTTTGACTTTCCTGAACATTTGTGAATGCAAGAGTTGGGAAAGGGTGCTTGGGATAGGGCCTCCTGTTGTGCTGGTTACAAACTAGAGTCACCTGAAAGAGGGAAATGCCTCCATCCAATTGGCCTGTAGACTTGTCCATATAGTATGTCCATGTTTATATGTCTATGTCTATGAATATGTTTATGTCAATGTATATGTATGTCTTTCTGGATACTGATCAATGTAGTAAGGCCCAACCTACTGTGGGTAGTACCACCCCTGGGCAGATGGTCCTGTGGGTGGGAAGGTGTACAGAAATGCAAGTACACCACACCTGATTTTATGTGTTGCTGAGTACTGTATGGGGCACTGTGTTCTGTCAGCTCCCTGTTACACACAGTTGTGTGTAATGTATTCTATCAGCTCCAGTTAATCAGTCGGAGGCTTACAATCAAGAGTGCAGATTCTCCATGCTGCTAGTGTTTCCCTCTTCATGAGTAGTTGTGGGCACCGTGCTCAATGGTTTGGAACTTATAGAGTGGAAAAAAAATTAATGCCTACCCATTAAGGAATGGGCACCCTTTCTTTCCAATGCTTACCTTTTTCTTCACAACCTAGGTTGCCTTTCTTGAATACCAGCTATAACCTGTAACTTTAAAGGCTCCATAAATAAAACAGTTTCTATTATTATTATCATCATCATCATCATTATTATTATCATTATCATTGGTTCCTAGATGAGCAGCTGACTTTCTTATCAGGTTCAGAAGTATCACGAGCTTTGAAGTCAATAGCCTAGTTCCACACCCAGTTCATCACTTAATGAGCTGCATCCTCTTGAATGGGTTTATTAAGTCATCCACACTTCATCCTCCTACCAATAAAGCCTGTATTCACTCTCCCTTTTGGGATTTTCTAAGACTTAGAATTGAAAATACAGAATGCTTTTAAAAAGCTGGTACCCTGAGAATGTAGCCCAGAGTTAGAGAGCTTGTCTGGCAAATAGAAGCCGTGAGTCTGATCCCAACAGTAGGAAAACTTTTTTAAAAGTAGGTTATACATAAATGGATATCAACCCCACTCAAAAAAAAAAAAAACCACTGTTTTCTTATTATTAGTCTTGCTCAAATTACTACCTTTGTTTCCTCTCTAATCTTCTTACCTAATGCCTGTTACTTTCTACATGTAATTTTAGCTCTATCGACACCACACAAATGTGACTTTGCTACATGGCCATCCTGCCACCTCTTCTTCCCTGACCAAAATCATCCTGTGTCTCATTCACACATTGTTCCAAACACATCCTCATGCACAGTTTCCTTAAGGAACCATAGGAACCTCCCATTGCTGCTATAACAAATTACAACAAAACTTGGAGACTTTAGAAAAACACACATCTCTTGGCCAGCCACTGTGGAAGCTAAAAGTCTAAACTAAGGTGTCAGCAAGTCTTTGTTCTTCTGAAGTCTCTAGAGGAGCTTTGCTTTCCCCAGCTTTTTGAAGAGATACCAGTGTCTGCTAGCTCCTGGCATCACTGTCTATCCTCAAACCTAGCCTAAATGCATTCTCCTATCTCTCTGCCCCTCCCCCCCCGTATTTTAAAGAACCTTTATGTTAATATCAGGCCCACTTATAGAATCTAGAGCAATCTTTAATTTTGAGGTAAGCTGGGGAGTAAGCCTAGCTCCACTTGCAACCTTTTCATCATCAACCTTTTCAGCATATTCCTGAATCCCAGGTATTATTAGAATCTGGGCATCTTTAAGAAGGATCATTCTACCTACCACAGAGGATGTGTTACTCCTTGCTACTGAGTGTTCTTGTACATTGTTTCCTCAGCCTGAATTCCTTTCCATGTTTCTCCATCAGAACAGTTTTCTTTCAAGACTTAAAATCAAATATCTACGAATATAATAAACTTTCACACACACTTGCTATGCCTGAGTCATGTTCCCTCCTTTGCATTTATTTAACTCTCTGTATATCTCTCAACAATTGTTCTACTATTGATCTTATAATTATTGATTTATACTAGTCACCTGTTTAAGTTTCCAACGTTCACATCCAGCCCTGGGCAGAGTGTAGAAAATGAGTCTTTGTCAAGTGTCTGATGTAAGAACTATAATGTACCTTTGAAGCCATAGAGAAGGGGGTCACAGGTTGTGATTGTTATTGTTGTGTCTTTAAGTTATTTGTAGCTCTTAGATTTAATTTTCTAATATAAATGCACACAGAAAAACTGTTAATGTAAAATATACCAGATAGCCTCTAAAACTGTCAGTGCTAGCCTTGCCTTGGCAATCATCTAGGAATCTTTAATAATTCTGATAAGGAAAAGAATCAGTCATAGAGTAATTGCCTAGCATGTGTAAAAACATATTCAATTCCAAGAACTACACACACACACACACACAGAGAGAGAGAGAGAGAGAGAGAGAGAGAGAAGGAGGAGGATTTCAACTCAACATCTGAGATTTTTAAAGTTCCTCTGAGATCCCAACATGGACTTGGAATATTCAAATACCCACAGATACACACAAATGGTCAAAACTCACCTATCCACTGTCTAGAAAGCCCTTTGAGATGAGCACATATTTCCTTTTGAAACAGATGAATGTTCTCTTGAAGGTAAACAGCACTTTCTATGTTCTCATCAAGAAGCACATGTGTGTCATGGTAGTAGGAATGAACCTGCCTCTACAAAGATGACCCTTCTGCTGCATGGCTGGCTCACTAGCTTTAGTGTGTAGCCCTCAGTCCTTATCTCTGGAGTCCAGCCTGGGAGGTTGATTCAGATTCCGAAAAGACAGGTATGACCTGCAGAAACTGCATGAGACTAGATGGCAGCCATGAAGCCTCTGCAGCCCAGATTACTAAGACTTCACTCAAAACATCCATTTGGTTGGTTTTCCTTTTTCACCAACCCATGACCAAATCCATGAGCAAAAGGAAAGGATTTTAAATAAAGTTCAGGTTGGGTGAATTCCTGTTTTTACTGGAAGGAAGCCATTACCCATGATGAGGTGAGCTCTGATGAACGTGCACTATCTCCTTTCACGCCTAATGCCATGTGTTGGCACACCAGGCTCTCCACGTGAAGAAGCAAATGCACTTATCAGTGCGCACCACAAAGTTTTCCACTCTTAAAGAGACAAACAGAATAAGAACATAGTGCTTTTAGGCCTAGCATAGAATATTAATTTAAATACTAATTCCTTTTTTTTTACTTTATAGATTAAAACAAAGTAACTTGAAACATTTAAAAAATAAATATTCCAGATGTTATTTTTTTATACATTGCTACAGACTGAATTGTGTACAGAGAACGTTTAGGCGTTGTTTGTTTTGTGATATTTTGTAGATAGAGTCACTCTAAGTTGCACAGATTTGTCTCAACTTTGCTACATTGTCCAGGCTAACCCCAAACTCTCATCAGTTCTCTAACTAATCCTCAAAAGCACTGGCATTATAGACATGTGTACTATGCCAGACTTAGAGTATTAGTTATTGATTGCTGACAAATACATGTGCATATCTTGGGATTTGATCTCTGACTTTCTGTCATGGGCACCTGTTTCCCTCCCTCTCAAGTTCCTTACATGGTGTGTGTGTGTGTGTGTGTGTGTGTGTGTGTTGCTTACCTTCAAGAGAACATGCATGTTACCAAAAAAAAAAAAAATGTGTGCTCATCTCAAAGGGTTTTCTAGACAGTGGATCAGTGAGTTTTGATCATTTGTGTGTAGCTGTGGGTATTTGAATATTCCAAGTCCATGTTGAAATCTCAAAGAGACTTTAAAAATTCCAATGCCCAGGTTATAGTTAGTATCTCAGATACTGAGTTGAAATCATATCTCTCTTCCTGCTCCTCCTCCTCTTCCTCCTCCTCCTCCTCCTTCTATCTCTCTCTCCCTCTCTCTTACACATACTAGGCAAGCACTCTATAACTGAATTCTTTCCCCAACCCTTATCAGAACTATTCATTCTGATTAATTCTTGCTCAAAGAAGCTTCCATTTGCAGTGGGCAGCCACTAACACAGAAACATATAAGTGGCTGGTGTGCTGTGAATAAATGAATATTGAGTGCTCTGTCCTACATCAAGCCCCCAGAGGACGTAACAGGAAGGTTAGAAGAAAGAATGTAAGAAGAGAAGAACAGGAAAGAGCACCATGAGCTTCTGTCTCCTGGATACACACACTCATTTCAATCATGAACACACAGCCACTGTGGCTAACCTGCATAAGACTCACACAAGATTGACCCTTCAATGTCCCACCATGGAGGAGGAAGGGTCTTATGAAGCATTATCCCTCCATGACGGGAGAGTTCATGGTTGCCAGTGGAGTTGTTGCTGATAATTTTAGTGATGCAGCCACTAGTAAGTTGCTCTTGCTCCAGCAAGTAATACCACACATATGCACACACACACACACACACACACACACACACACACACCTTTCTGCAAGCCTCTACAACTATATTCAACCAGTCCTAAAACAACAAAGGAGATGTGAGAATAGAAAGGAGATCAGTAGAGAAAGGAGGAGGAGGTGAGGGGTGGTGGGAGTTGATATATCATAATATACTATATGCATGTATGAAATTTTCAAAAAAGTAAATTGTAGTAATAATAACAGCCACACAAGTATCCCAAGCTGAAACACATATAATACACTGAATCTGATTCCAGCCATCCTGGCTCAGGAACACAACACACTACAGAGTCATTTGTGTGTCATAGTTCTAGGGTAGCTGTCTAGAAGATGCACCTCACTGCCACTGCCTGGCATACTCAGTCTTGTAGTGGGGAGATCAACATTCACAGTCTGGTTTCTATCGAATGTGCATAATTTTCTCACCATCAGAAAGTAAAAGCTCTTAACTGAGTTTACTGTATATATTAGGGCTTATCAGTGTATGTACACACACACACACACACACACACACACACACACGGGGGGGAGCTGGCATCATATTTGATATTCTAAATAAACTTTCAGAAAACCTAAGTCTGTGAAGATAAATTTCCAGACACCACAAGCTGCATGTGATAAAGCCCAAATAAAGATGGATATTTATTTAAGTCGCTTTAAGTTCTGGCTTGAGGGGGCTCTTGCTTCATCGCACCTGGGAGACTTGGGTACTGATTGTAAACGGGGAGCAGGGATAAAAACCCGCATCCCAAACTGCCCCTGCAAATGCTGAAGGCAAGCCTTGTCACACAATGACTGCTCTTTGAGTCTCTCGCTACCATGGTGAAAGGCTCATTTGGCATCCATCAGCCCCAGGGTGTCCTCGGTTTCTTGTCCTCATTGTCGCTTATGAGAGACCAGCAGCACCAGCAGCAATTCTCACACCATGTGACCAAATGACATGCTCTGACACAGACATTTCACTGGCTGCAGAAGCAGAGAGAGGGGGTAAAAGGGAAATGCAAGCAGCAGCCAGTCCTTTAGCCAGTTCCTCTGGGGACACAAGGTGACATTCGGTTCTCCCTCACAAATGTCTGGAGAGGTACCTGCATATCCTCTAATGGCCACTGAGGAACCAGAAGTCTAAGAAAATTAAGAAAAATCCCTAAGTAATGGCCTGTAAAATGGATGTCACTAAGTCTGCATGACTCCAAAGCCAATGTCATTCTCCTGTGCCAGGCTGCCTTTGCAGAGCAGTGGAGATATGAAAGGTCTGGCTGCTCCTTCACTCCTAAGCAGTTAGCTGCTAACAAATTGCTTAACACTTACAGATGACCCTAAGCCAGGATGACCTCACCTCCACTTGTGGGTACATAGACCCTATGGTACATTCACAATTCTGCCCATGACAGAGAGAAGCTACTTATCAAATAGTACCACAACTACAATCAAAGAGGGTTGAAGTTGGAGCGGTTAATACAAGAATGTATTAGAGCAGCTGGAGAGATTGCTCAGTGGTTGGGAGCCCTGACAACTTTTCCAGAGGACTCGGGTTTGATTTCCAGCATCCAAATAGCAACACACAACCATCTGTAACTTCCCTCTTTAAGCCTCAGCGGG
The DNA here is from genome assembly GCF_963924665.1 of Micromys minutus. NCBI lineage: Eukaryota > Metazoa > Chordata > Mammalia > Rodentia > Muridae > Micromys > Micromys minutus. Next base: position 106,153,608 of record NC_137969.1, read on the forward strand.
TACCATTCGCACCAGTGTGGTACACAGGCATGCACGCAGATCTAACGCCATAACAGAAAAAGATACATATTTAGTTATGCACCAAATATGTAGAATGGTACAGAAACCATGAGATTGAAAGACAGGAGGCCATGTCTTTCATGAACAGCTGTATACCATGCTCTGAAAAGCACAATATCCCATTTAGGCAAATGTAGGTTCTGAAAGGAAAATTTTTCCTGCCTGTAGGAGGGTAAGGGAAAAGAAAAGGAAAGGAAAGAAATTATACTGAGATAACAAATGGCCAAGTTAGACTGACATTTTAAAGGGAAGCGGCCAAAGCCACATAAGAATTCAATATACATATCTCACAGCAGATAAATACACATATACATGTGCCAAGCAGTTCACATAGAAAATCCAAGCTGTATATCTTAGAGGAAATGTGAATGTGGTTTAACGAGTCACTGAATAAATGCATTCTCATGAATTACTCTCAGTTTTGAGCCTAACATTTGCTATAAAATCCATCTCAAGATAATTGCCCGCACACAGAAGGAGCAAGGGGGAAAAAAACCTCAGGCGCTGACTTTCTAAGGCTGTGGGAACTATACAGGAGCAAAACTTTTTTCTTGGGACTACTAAAGAGGTGACTTTATTTGGTGTTTGGTCTCCCTTCATTTCCTTTTGATGTCTGTACTCATCAGAGAGAGCAGTGCGGTTTCTGCTGACATGTCACCTTTGCCCCCACCTGACTGCATAATATTGGAGACAATGCTTAGAACGTCCTCCCCTCTCTGCTAGATAAAGGGAACCCCTGTTCTCAAGTGCCCTCCCTCCACAAAGGCAATTGAGACATAGGCCCTCCGACACAAAAAAAAAAAAAAAAAAAAAGTGAAAGAAAAATGTCCCAAAGGATTAACATGAAAAATTAACACCAGAGAGTATGACCACTTCTCTTTGGAATGTTGTGAACAAATATTCAAGAATACACTCATCTGAATATCTGTTGTATTTTGTAGGTCAAATATATATGGAAGTCACTCTATTTCAGGTTGTGGCAATTTGTGATGGGGACCTGGGATGAATGCTGGGTCCACTTTACTCCACTGCCATCTTTTGTCTACTTTTTCCTTTTCCTTTAAAGTTTAATAAGATTTTTCTGTCACCTCTATACCAGGGACTTGTAGGAAACTCCATCTGAGAGGGGCAAGGAGGGTAGAGATGAGGTGTCTCTCTGAATGGGAAGTTTCCATGCAAGGCTTTGGAGAGACAAAGAGGTGTGAAATCTGATCCATAGCTAGCCAGTTCACACTCTCTTTGGAACAGGGAAAGCCATGCCTTCCTGGCCGAAACCAGTAGTTATGTGCACTGTCAAATTCCAGCTTCACCGTGATAACTGCCATGGCCTTATTCCACAGATAAAGGGCAAGAGGACAACGTGTTGGTGTCTCTATAAGTGAGCCAGCATATGAGTTGTCTTGTTGAAAAATGGCTACTCTGTCTATGGGGAATTCTATAAAAGCATGTGAGTTAATGGGAATGTGAGATTTAAGCTCATAGAAGCAAGGAAAAAAATGGTAAAACACACACACACACACACACACACACACACACACACATGGCTTGGGAAATCAAAGAATGTTATGCGCAATCTTATACACACCCTTTCTAGACTGATCTCAGTGACTTATTCACTCTGACGGAATAGCACCCTGCACCTACATTCCATTTCCTTCTTTCAATCCACTACTAAGCAGCTTATAGAAATGGACATATGAGGACATATCATAAGCCCACCCAGAATGCAAAGCGTAGGCTGAAAATCCATGTCCAGCAGTTGAGCCCCCACAGTCATAGCTTCGAAGCCGAGTACATTGCAGCACCTTGTTTGTCCTTTTGATGATGTAGCTGACGGGGAGCTGAGCTGTAGCCAGCCGGCCATCCTAGACAGGACTGGACCCGTTATCACTAGGCTGTTACAAGGTCAGAACTCAAAACTGGAAAGGCAGCACCGGGTGAGCTTTGCCTTCCACACACTAGGGTCACAGGTCATCTAGTCTCCATGTGCCTGTGACTGTCGTGAAGAGACCACAGCCTTCGAAAAGCTAGATGCTACGACCTGCTCCTATCTGCCTCCAACCTTCCCATCATCCTCTACTTGGATGCTGGCTTGGCCTTCTTTCCTCCTAGGGTTCCTCTGAACTCACATTATTTCTGAGCGGTGTTGAGTCTCTGATTACTCCCTGTTATCCTTCATGTTTTCTCCTTGCCATAAGTAAACAAACATCCCTCCAACTTATATTTCCCTCTTTCCTTCTCCCTCCAGTGATGGCTATCCACTCCCATAGCTTCAGCAGACATCATTTGTGTGTTTGACCCTTTAAAATCATCCTTTCTGACCCCAGTTCCCAAAATAGCTTTCACCTGGATTTCCAAACAGCTCTCCATGCCTTTTGTAAACTATCCCCAGCAGCCTCTTAAAACACCTAAGTATAAAATCGAACCTGCCTTCCGACCTCCATCCGAAGCGCCTCTGAGCGTCTGTTAATATTATCACCATCTCAGTGTCTCAATGTTAAAGCTGCAAATTCTCTCTGGGCTTCTTATCACCAGCCCTGCTGAGTTCTACCCAACTTCACTCCCACATGCCCAGGCAGTAACCACATCTCCTAATCACCTCCTGGTCTCTCCTGTCCCTTGTAGCATCCTATGGAGTTCTTCTCCCTCCCAAAGCCCATAAGAGCATTTCCACCCAGCCTTCCAAATGCCACAATCGAATCCCAAACTAGCATCCTTCATCTTACATCACAGGACCCTTGTAGCTTAGCCCCCTGCTCAACCCCTAACTACTTTACTTCATGGTGGGCCCCTGTGTTCCAAATTTCTGTCTCCTTTCTACGGATCATTAAAACCCATGCCTTTACTTGAGGTTCACATCAAAGGCCATTTTACTTCAAGAATGCTAGTTTTGCCCTAGCGTGGCTGGAATGTATCTCTGTTAATTTGTTTCAAACATCTCCAAGTCTGTGGTGGTGCATATGCATGCATCTTTTCTTCCTATCTATTACAGTCAAGCAGGACAGAAGGTATGTCTTATTTATTTATTTATTTATTTATTTATTTATTTATTTATTTATCCAGAATATAGGTCAGTAAACGTTGCTTCTGGTTGAGCTGACTCTGGTTTTCCACCTCCAGAAATGACCTTGCAAGTAAATGAAGGACAGGTTTTGTGGCTGCCTGCCTGCCTTGGAGTGGCATGTGGCTCCTAAGTCATCCTCATTTCTAGGCATAGAAATGAAAGCATTCCTTTATCCTTTAAGATATACATATTATCCTATGTATATCCATGAAATGAGCTTGTGATAGGGTGAGAAGCACCAGGGTGGCGTCTCCTACGGATCAGTGTACATGTGTCTGTATCCTTACAAAATCATCATTGTACACCCCTTAATTAAGTCTATTTATTTATACATTCAAAGTGAACACACTGTGCATTCTACCTGGAAAGTGTTCAAGCCCCTAAAACTAGCACCCACAGCACCACAGCCTTTTCTTCCTACCAGTTGTTAAGGCTCAGGTCAGTCCCCCAGCCACGTTCTCTTCCTGAGATGCTTGAATACTATCACGTAATCACATAATCTCTTCCCCCAAAACATGAGCTGTAAAGAAGATGGTTCAGAATTTTAATTAAGACATTCAAAGACCTATTTAATAGATGAATAACTTTTCCAGTAACTTGAAAAATCTTTGCAGAAAAGAGAATCCAGGAAGCCCAAGGAGATGAGCAATCGTCATCCTGTGCATGCGATGCTTGGCTTCAGTCTCATTTCCCGTCACACCGTATTTAATTTTTCTTTACTTATATCACATAGATTAACTCAGCAGTCATGCAGAATAATTTTGCTTCATTTGGATCTAAATTAATGAGTGTGATCACAAAGCCATGTGTACACTTTCAATGAAGATAAGCTATAATTATTCTATTGCACGGGTTAGCATTTCAGCCATGTATTAATGTATTTCGAATGTGTGATGTATGATGCTTTCCTGGTCTCCTGCCATAACAGCCCACTAAAAAAAATGCCATGCGAATTTTTTAAAATGCTAAAATAAATTATTAAACACACAGAAGTAAACCAGAGAGAAAGCCAGTGAGAAATAGAGAAATGACAAAGGAAGAAATATGCCCGAAGGAACCCATTTCCTGCTGTACAATTTATTTCCAAATAGCTTTGGTAAGTAATGCATGAAGTCATGCAACAATAGATCTTTTTGTTCCCCTCTCTCAGCCTCCGAGGACTTTCACGGACAGAGGAATCCAGCCATTTGAGCAAATGCACGAAATGGAGAGGAGAAACCACAAAAAGACAGGGACTTACATTCACAGGCAACCATGAGGGTTTTATTTCTCCTGGTTAAGTGTCATCTTGAGACCATGAATTATGCCTGCCCAGGCCATACAGTTCACAGAGCCATGCTCAGGAAGCATGACACTCTTAGGGAAGGCAATTATATGTCTTTCTACCTAATTGCAAACAAGACAATGATTTAGAAATAGATGCATTCTCTTCTAAAGAGCTTTCTTTCATTCACAAGAGTAATTTTTTCCTCCCTACTCTTTGGATCTTTCAACCAAACCCTCTTTCTCCTTGTGGCTGTTCGAGGTAGAAAGCAGGGCTTCCACCTGCTAGCACTCATAGAGCAATACCTTTAATTTGGGGCACTTATTTACAGGCTGAATGGACCGTCCACACCTGCTTTCCCTAATTAGCTGGCTATCCAACGGCTTCAGCCTGAGCCTGCCAGCTTCCTGAACTAAGGGGAAGATCATTTAGTGGCTGATGTGAGAGAAACGGGGATGGGGAAAGGAAGATTTTTTTTTTTCCTTTGAGAGAACAAAGAAACATTAGCACAAAAATTAAGAATTATTCAAAAAGAATAAGGAAGTAGAAAGCCTTTAAAACAACTTGAAGCCAAATAATGAAGAGCATCCCTAACTGACAGCGATAGTCTTTTCAAGCTGAGAGCATTGGAGATCTTCCTTGGCATCAAACAATCTTCTTGGTTCACTATCTGTAATGTCATACCACATCATGCTGTCAGAGATGAGGAACACAGTCCCCATTCTACTAGGATTCTCTAGAGGAGCAAAACTATAGAGTTAGTATGCATTCTAAATTTGTTTGACGAGCTTACCTATAATGGGGCTGGACAGGGAAATAACCATCTGTATGTACGGTCTTTCCACCTGGGAGCTCCTTCCTCCACCACGATGGCTGCAGTAGCTTCGATCTCCTAAGGACCTAGAGGATTCCTGCAGAGCCTGCTCATCAGTCCCATTGGAAGAATAAAGAGAGAGGGTTCTGGAGTCATCAAAGGCAAGGATGGATAGTGTTGGTGAAATAGTCACTCACCAGGAAGAGACAGAACTAGATACTCAGCACCAATTTCCCTGGGACTGCCTCCAGCAAGAACAGCTTCTTTCAGGGCAGGCCCTTCTCCTTGAGTAAGGCCCTGCTGGGAAAGGCCTCTCAGACCTCCCCAGTGACATATTGGAGTTCATTCCAGACCCAATCAAACTGACAACCAAACTTCTTCAATGCACCCACAGAGCAGAAAGAAGACTGGGTGGGAGTCAGAAATCTCCAGGCTCCTAACTTGACCTCTGGAATCTGAACAAGTCTCGTGGTTTAGGATCTTCAGGGGTTATTGCTTACAGGTAGGGATGGACAAGGTTGGCCCTTGATTTTAATTTGCCTTCAACATCTGTCATTTTTGATTCTTTTTAGAGCACAAGCCATGACTCAAACCACTCAGGAGGGAAAAGGAAAGATGGAATGAGAAATGTCACACACACACACACACACACACACACATACACACACACAATCAATCCTTTGCAGCAAGAGTGGAGGGTTGAAAACACTTGGAACCTCAAGAGGTTTGTTTTTGAATCTAGAAGAAACACAAGCAACCATCAACTCCAATTCCCTCATAGAGCAAATGAGAAAACAAAGTCTCGTCTGTCCCACATCCTGGATCACAGAGCAGACGAGAAGACAGGGTCAACGATCTCCTGAGCCAAGTAACTAGTGACTTCGACTGAAAGGATCTATACTTCTTTGTCCTTGTTTACAATGTCCTTTCCTTCAGACGGAAATGCACAGAATATAAAAGGGGCACATCACAGGAAAAAAGTTAGGGGCTGCTTTAGCTTTCAATCAGTTTCCACATTCCTCATGCTGGCTGCCCAGGGCACAGAAGGCCCTGTAATGATGGAGTCCCAAAGGTCTTTCCGGTTAGTATTAGCTAAGCAGAACCCTGTGTGCCAGTTATCAAGATGTTCCTTTAGATATATGAAGGGGTCAGGGACAGGAGATAGAACTCAAATAGCAAAACATTCCCAAGTATGAGGGACTTAAGCAAGGATCTCCAGAACCGACTTAAGGAGCCAGGTTTAGTGGTACAGTCCTGGAGTCCCAACAGTGGCCAGACGGGAGGCAGAATGTGGTAAATTGCTTGAATCTCATGAGCCAGCTAGTCTGACCTGCCTGGCAAAGTTCTAGGTCAGTGAGAGACACTGTCTCAAGTAAAGTGATACCTGAGGATTGAAAGCTAAGTTTGTTCTCTGACCTCCATACATGCACCATGAACACATGTAACCACAATTACAGTACACACATACAGGGTTGATGGAGAGAAATTTTGAGCTACCTTGATGAATCTTCTGGTTGTTGTTGGATCTTTATTAAAGTAAAAAAAGAATATGATGCTTATGTAAGGATAGTCTTGTACCACCATACACCCTGAACAACACGAAGTTCAGCCATGACATATGATGAGCCTG